>NC_057806.1:4503788-4803788 GCF_018294505.1 Triticum aestivum
CAATTTTTCTGTTTTTTAGTGATAGAAATATTAGAAATGTTAGTTATATATATAGAACTGTTAGAAATTTTAGAATTAGTTTTAGCTAGATGAATTAGATTAATGTCAAATTGTTAGACGATGATCGATGTGTTTTTAGTTTCTTATAATTTTAGTTATAGAAAAATTTAGAATTTTACTTATCACAATCCAATCATTTAAAAAATATTACTTTTTGCGGGCATATAGTATTTGTTCTCGATGATGCCCGGCCGCATCCTCGCCATCGACCCGTTCGCAACGACGTCCGGCTGACCCATGTCCGGGACTGGGCTCCGCTGGGCTGGCACTGGGAGGTGCTACTTGGAGGGGCGCGCCGCTTGGTGAGGAACCCGGCCTCGGGTCCTGTCGTCGACCCTTATCTCTTTTGGTGGCGTTCCCGTGGGCCACATTCGGTGCAGAGGGAGCCAGCCCCGCCGGAGGTGGTGCGTCGCCGTGTCAGGGAGGAGGACGAGCACGTCCATCGCTACATGGCTGCTATGGACGTCAAGTTCTCCAATACCTGGCAGGTTCTTTGGGCAGATGACCGGAGATATGATCCTGTGATGGTTCCTTCTCTTTGGGTGTCCACTGCCCGCGCCCCAGGAACCGCGAGTGTCCTAAATTCTTCTGTAGTATTTGATCTTTATTGGGTACCTAGCTAGTGATGTATTCGATATATAATATTCGAGATGATGTATTCGAGATTATATATATTATTAGAGACGATGTACTCGAGATTATATATTATTCGAGACGATGTATTCAAGATTATATATTATCCGAGACGATGCATATTATGTACTATATATGATTCAGTTTTTTCTTATTGATTGCATCCATGCATTGTAATTTGAATACTAAATTGTTTTATATTTCTTTTGTATTAGTTAAGTAAAAGCTATGGTGGAGAATACCGGCAGAGAGGGAGAAGAGGCCCTGTTCGAGATCATACGTAGTCGTACCAGGCCAGATGATCTGAATGAAGCAGATGACGGCTCCCAATATCTGAACAATACCGGGGAGGATGATGATAAGATATTCGATGTCGACGACCGAACTGATGAAGTCATGAATTATGATTATGATTATGATGACGCAGACAATGTTGATCTTGAAATAACAAAGACTACCGGCGAGGTATATTTATATAAGCAGGCATCTAGTGATCATCATATGTTTTTTTATTTGAAGATATATTAACGAATCGATCTTTCTTCTTTCAGCCCTCCGGATCAAGCAAATCTGCTTCTACAGACAGCAGGACAAAGCGAGGCCCGGGCAAAAAGTTGAAGAAGGGTGTAAAGTACAACATCGATTCCATCAAAGCTAGTGGCAAACCCCTCACGCCTAAGAACATTGTGAACAAGTTCGTTCGTCAGTGCGGAGTTCTTGTGAAGGACCAACTCCCGATCTCCATTCAAGAACGGGAAGAGCCAAAAACTAAACGTCCAGATGTTACTTGGGTCGACGACAGAGCAAAACAAAAGCTTTGGGAATCTCTGATGGAACATTTCACCCTACCAGATTATTTCACTGATGCAGATGTGCAGAAAGTCAAGGACGCTGCTCTTAAGAAGATGGCAATTGCATTCAACACCCACAAAAAAACTGTATGGGCCAACTACCTCGCTACAGAAAGGAAGACTCCGGAATTCAAGGGAACACTGGAGAAGCAAGGATAACACTGGCCCGCTTTCGTGAAATTCAAGGAATCAGAATTATCTAAGGAACGGTCGAGGAAAAAACAAGGCCAATGCCGCAAAAAAGACGCAGTTCCATAGGCTGGGGCCAGGTGGCTACGCGGTGGCAATGCCTAAGTGGGATAAGTCTGAGCAAGATATGCTGGATGCAGGGGTCACTCCAGTTACTAGGAGCTGGCCCCCAGGTGCAGAACTTGGTTCTATGCGCATGGGGGTGCATTGGACCCGAAGACAGGCCTGGTTTCGAAGAAGGCAAGTCTAAAAGGAGCCGAACAAAAGTTACTTGACGCAATAGAAGATGCTCGAAAGGGGGTGTTCACGCCCAACAGAGAGAACGACGAGCTTACGCGTGCCCTGGGAAATCCTGAACACCCGGGAAGAACACAAGGCAAGGGCGTTATTCCCTGGTATGAGGGATTTTCGGAATGGAACGACGACTACAGGACCCGTGCAAGAAAGAAGATGGAGGAGGAGAAGAAGAGGAAGCTGGAGGAGGAGCAGAGGAAGCAGGATGCAGAACGCCTTCAAGGCCTAGAAGCAAGGCACGTGGACTTGGCACTCAAATTCCAGCAGCAGCAGCAGATCGATTCACTTAGCCAGGAAAGGGGGTCTCAGCAGCGGCAGCAGCAAGCGGATGATCGTCCAGCATTGGTAGCACCGTCCCATCCATGCTGAGAAGCAGCGTTGGTTCCGCCCCGGGCGACGCACTGCTGGATACATACCCTATGGATGACATCATAGAGAACACTAACTGTGAGCTACACTTCAAAATGAAGAACATATCCATGAAGGTGGCAGACGTCCTTGCTTTTACAAATACCCCCGAAGCAACCTTCCATTACCCCGATTCCAGCGGGCTATGCTCGTGTCTTTGTTGATGAGGTGGTGGACCAATATTTGGGGCTAGAGCTTGACATTCCTGGAGGTGACGACGAGCACACACTGGGAGAGGCCATACATCGTATCATCCTATGGAGAAAGGATTGCATCATCTTTTGAAGGCCACCGACACCGCGTGAGCCGACTCCTCCTCGAAGTCCGCCATCGAGTCAGGGGACTCCTGCTCCTCCAAGTCCACGAACGCGTGAGCCGACTCCTCCTCGGAGTCCGCCACCGAGTCAGGGGACTCCCGCTCCTCCAAGTTCACGAACACGTGAGCTGACTCCTCCTCGAAGTCCGCCACCGTGTCTGCAGACTCCCGCTCCTCCGAATCCACGAACGCGTGAGCCGACTCCTCCTCGAAGTCCGCCACCGTGTCAACAGACTCGCGCCCCTCCAAGTCCACCAATGCGTGAGCAGACTCCTGCTCCAACTCAGCCACGTCAGCCGTCTCCGCCGCCTCAACAATCACAGAAGAGACATGCCGCAACTATGGTGCATAGTGGTACGAGTCGAGCTAGTACAGGAGGTACAGGTGGAGACAAGCAATATAAATATGGTCCAAGCAGCCTCGCTCCTCTTCCTCAGAGGCCTTACGACATGACCGATGAGCAAAACGAAGCCATAGTGAAGGCCCAAGTAGCAGCCCATTTGGGACCAAAACCGGCACCGCCGCCAAGGGAGAAAGTGCCTGAGGAAAAGATTGACCACTTCATTTGTATGGCTAGACCACCAGCTCCCAAGCCTGTTGACTCAGACTATGAGCGCCAAATCAGGAAGGCACATCGAGCACGACTACAGAAGGAAGCGAGCTCGAGCTCGAGCCAACAAGCAGCTTCCAAAAAAGCGGGAAAATCGTTCCCCAGCTGGGAGAACAGGCGGCTCAATCGACCCCTCGCTTGTTGTGCCAACAACACAGGAGAGTACGCGCGCCCTACATTATTGTGGGCAAACCGTTCCCCAGCTGAACAATCTGGTAATAACAGAGGAGCATATAAGCCAGGCTAAAATGCTCGGTATCAGTGCTGGACAACTCCTCGACATCGAGCCCATGTCTCTGCTTAGAGAGGAGGAAATAAAACGGAAATATGTCCGTAGCCAACCTTTGGTCGAGCCCAAGGAGGTCAAGAACCTCCCAATGAGAATGTATGAATTGCATCAATGGTACATGAACATTACCAAGATTTCCAATCGAGAGTCCCTCATGGTGAATGTCAGGGAGGAGCATTACTTCCATGAGAAAGCTCTGGTCGCTGAGTATACAGAACTGTTTGAATTATTCAATCAAGACGCACTCGACAAATCTCTCGTCAGTTGCTATTGTCTGTAAGTGATTTCTTTCTGTAATTTAAGTCTCAAGCTAGCTGTAGTGATCATTTTGATCAATCATTACCTGTAATTATCCTCACTATATTCTTTTCTGTGGTATTATGCAGGATGAAGATGTATGAAATGAAAAAATCTGGATGCTATGGCATTAGATTCATTGACCCAAATACCGTTAATGAGTACACATGGAAAATTCCAAGTTGTCGAGTAAGTTTAGAGGAAATCATGCTAGAGTTCTTCAAGCGCCTCAATAGCAATGAAGATATACTACTTCTTACAACTTCCTGTGAGTCACACTGTCTTGTACTACAAATTCTGTTTTTGCTTACTAGCTAGCTAGATGTTAATAATTAAGTGTATAGGATTTAGGCTAGTTGATTAGTGTTGTGCACATGCCCGCTTAATTAAGACATGCAAACGTGTGCGCATGCAGTTTTCACTGGATTTTGTTAATCATTAAAGTTGATAAAGGAACAGTTGAAGTACTGGACTCACTACTTAAGGAAGAAAGTGACTTCGCCATCGTGAAGGGGATAGTCGGTAGGTAATTTCAATCATTATTAACTATATCTCGGCCTATTTAATTAGTTCATCATTTCCTGATATCAACTATTTAATAACCCCTTTATTCATTTTCTTTGCTGGCGGGCAGGGCTTGGGCAAAGTTCATCAAGGTGACTCCAGGCAAATGGCGACAAGAGTTGCTTTGGTTTCGACCCAAGGTAAGTAATTAAGTATTACTAGCTAGCTTACCATCTCTTTAATTCTTGTTTCAATACCATTAATTAATTATCATGCTTGATTAATTATTATCTGATTAAATTCCATTCTCGTAAAGGCCCTGAAGCAGGCTCCGGGGACTAATCTGTGTGCATACTACGTTTACGAGAACATTCGCATGATGGCGTCCGAAAGAAGCAAATCTCGAAGACAGGAATGGGTACGTTTGCCAGAACACTATTCACAATTTTTACATGATTATCGATATCTAGTCACACAACTAATACACATGCATATTGATCTCCTTAACAGTTCAAAGAGGTGCGGGAGAAGCTCGTAGCAACGGAGCGCATACTAGCACTTCAAGAGAACATAGCGGGATTTGTGCTCAACCAGGCCATAGATGCCAAAAGAGAATACTATTATCCGCTACCGCCCGCATGAACCACTTGTCATCGTCCTCCGAAGGCACCAAGGCAACATGTAGGAGAAATTGTATATATATACATGTGTATGTGTGAATATATAATTAATGGTGGTTGTGATACATTCAATGATATATAGTGGCACTATTCTGATCCTAGGATCAGAATAGTTATTTGGATCACAATGTCCCTATGTAGGGCGCGATGACACGTTCCCAAACCCACCCCACCACCGTACCTTCTCACGCCTACACTCCCGCCCCGATCTAGCCAACCTCCCGACGCCCCACTCCCTCTCCGATCCAGCCACCCAACCTCACCGGCGTCGGCCCGCCCCCGCCCTCGGAACCGGCCGCCGCACTGTACCGCCCCTGCCCCGGGAAACGGCCGCCGCGCCGTACCCCTCGAGAACCGGCCGCTGCATCGCCCCGGCCCCGGATTGTGCCGCTGCAGACGCTGCTTCCCTCCCCGGATCGTGCCAACCCCGCCGTCACCCTCCACCGATCATGTCGCCCCCGCCTCCCTCCCCGGATCGCGCCGCCACCATCCGCCGCTGCCTATCACTGCCTCCGCAGTCCGTCGCTAGATGCCGCTGCAGTCCATCGCTAGCTCACGCAAGGGAGGCAGTGCTGCAAGAGTTTGACACCCACATGCCAATGGCAAAGGAGACGACAAGCTGGTACGTCCACATGATTCCCGATCCCAATCCCCCTTCGTCATCCTTTTCCTGTTATAAATTTTAGGTATTTGTTGGGTCAAGGTTATCTCAATTTGTGCCAGGTGCGGGCGTGCTGCAGAATTGTCTTTTGGATGATTTTCCGACTTGTGCAGATCTCATAATATTGATAGCAAATACTAGTATTTGTCTCATGGGTCACCCAATTCGGAACCTGGACTGCAGTCCCGGTGTCTAGCTCAGTACTGCTACTAATGTTTATTTATGTGATGCCGCTAAGGTGCAACCTGGACGGCAGTCCTGTTCAACACTTTCATGATAAGTTTCATCTAGTACTGTCGTGTTGCAAGTAGATGTGATGCCCCTAGGCTGCAACCTGTATTGCAGTCTCAATCAAAATACTTTCGTTATAAAAAAAGAACTTGAAACATCAGTTACATTACTCAATCCATCCATCTATTTAGCAGCGACCAAGCCAGGCCAAACCATGACGCTGTTGGCAGACGCAACACAGGAAAAGAGAGGAAGGTTCAGAGTGTGTGAGATGAGGCAGGCTGGTGGATTTTCTTTGCGTGGCTGTGTTTTTTATCGCTTGCGGGCATCGTGGGAGAGTGGTTTTGTAACCTTTGTCCTTGTCACACGCTTAGTACTCGGTAGTGGCTGTCACTGAAGCTGCCATTATATTTTCTTTTCCTCGATCAAGCTATTCCTTTCATGTTCATGTGTCCTCATTGTAAAATTTATGTACTTCCTCGCTTGTCAGGTGATCATTGACTCCACTGCTTCCTGGTACGGTCCTTGTCGTGACATAGCCCTAGTCTTTGCCGAGTGAGTATGCCAAGAAGTTCCCTGGCGCCATCTTCCTAAAAGTGGACATTGACAAGCTGAAGGTAAGCATAGCTCCACGATCCTCCAAAATATGTTTACTCAGTGAGAGTGATGTAATGCTTGCCCTCCATTTCATTTGTTCAATAGGATGTCACTGAAGCATACAACGTCGAGGCAATGCCAACTTCCTTGTTTAGCAAAGGGCGGTGAGAAGGTGGACAGTGTTGTCGGTGGTAGGAAGGATGAAATCCATACCAATATAGTGGCCCTCATGGGTTGTGCATCCGCCTAAGAGGGGAAGAGTGATGCCCGATTATATCAATAAGAGCCAACACCTGGTGTAAGTAGTTATCGTTGTGATATGCTTTGGTTTAGTCATCACAGAACTTTGTGTTATTCAGTTTAGAGTTCAGAACTCCGGGTGTGCATCGCTTGTTCTGAGATACACTTTGAGAATGTATGAAATTCAGGTCCACCCTCATCATTCAGACCTGACGGCGCTCTGTATAAGCTGCAACAACATCGGTCTCAACAAACACACCAATGTTAATTCAGACCCGATGACGCTCTGTAATCTAAGTTGACGCAACAAGTTTGTCTTGTAATTCATGGAAGTTTGATGCTTATGCTTGTGAGACTGAATCTGTTTCCATTCCATGAAAGCCAAAAAGAAAATTGTGGATGTGTTGTGCTTGTGTGTGTGTGCGCGTGCACGTATTACACTAAAATTTTAAAAATTATTTTTTGTCATGTTTGTTTTCCATATTGGATTTAGAGTGTCAGTTTTTGTGTTCATGTAATAAAAAATTAGGAAGTTCAATTTTAAGGAAGCAACAAGTTCAACCAATATGGAAACACTAAAAAATACATTGAATAGAAACTTTTTTAGTGGGGTTCAAATTGGAAAGACATAAAAAAATTGTTCTCTGCTCTTTATAGTAAAAAAATGTATCACGTATTGGTTGGTTTTCCTCAACTACTTGCTCTCTGACACACATTATGTTGCCCCTTTCCTTCTCCTTCATGTGTGCCCTCTAAATGTTTGTCCTATTGCTTATGATAATTGACCCAAATTTACCTATTGTTCTTGCACATGTTGGATTCAAGGAAAAATGTGTGTAAAAATGTTTGATTTTGAAAGTTCAGGTGTAACGAACTTCGAAGTTTAAACAAAAAAATGTAAACAAAAAAAATCATGGAATTCAAAGAATAAAAAACTGTGGAGTTTCATAAAAAATTAATAGCACGTGAAGTTCATGTTTCAGAAATTCCAAAGTTCATGTGTACCACGTTCAGAAGAAAAATCATCAAATGAAAAAAGGGACCGCATAGGCCATTTCACCGAAAAGCAAAAAATGCATAAATGCCGTGACAGAATTCTATAAGAAGTTCAAATTTAAAAATCGAAGCAGGTCAACGTTAAAAAAATAAATTTTTAATATCTAAAAGAAAAATTTGGAAGTTAAAAAAATATTTATAACGCATTTTCCCCGTTTGTAAAAAAACAGAGAAAGTCAAATTAAAAAGAGGAGCATTTCAAAAGATTGTATAAAAACTGATTTTCCTCGTTCTATAAAAACTAGAAGTTCAAATTAAAATAACGGTGCGGTATCATTATTTATATAAAAAAACATTTTCCCCGTTACTAACCAATAAAACTAAGAAGTTAAAATTTAAAAATGGTGAAGTTCGATGTCTATAAAAAAATTGGATTTTTCATATTGTTAAAAAATAAAACCAAGAAGTTCAAAAATTAATAACAAAGAAGTTCAGAAAACTCAATTTTTCTTGTTACTAAAGAATAAAACTAAGAAGTTCAAATTACAATAACATAGAAGTTCAAAGGTTATAAAACCTCAGATTCTCGTTCTAAAGAATGACTAACAAGTTCAAATTAAAATAAGGGAACAACAAAAAAGTTATAAAAATGATTTTCCCCATTTAAAAAAATTAGGAAGTTCAATTTTAAAAAATAGAGTAATTCAATGTACATTAAAAACATACCTTTTTCTTGTTACTAAAGAATAAAACCAATAAGTTCAATTTAAAAATGGGGAGAAGTTTGGTGTTTAATTAAGAAATATAAAAGATGGAGAAAAGTGAAATCAAGAAGTCCATATTAAAAAGATGGAGAAGTTCGATGATTATAGAAAACTCAGATTTTCCTCATTATTAAAGAATGGAAACAAGAAGTTCAAAAATAAAAAACAAGAAGTTCAACTTTTAAAAAATATAACGCTTTAAAATTTCATAAAAAAGGATTAAGAAATAAAACCAGGAAGGCCTATTAAAAAGATGGAGAAGTTCGATTATTATAGAGCTCAAATTTCCTCGTTATTAAAGAATGGAAACAAGAAGTTCAAAAATAAAATAACAAGAAGTTCAAATATTAAAAATAGAGCGCTTCAAATTCATAAAAAAGATTAAGAAAATCAGATTAAAAATTCATTAAAAAACTCAAACATTTTACGTAACTGAGAGAGGTTCAAGTTGATAACTGCCAGAAGTTCATGTACTAGACGGTGTGCATTTTGTATTAAAAAGGAATAAAAAAGCAAAGACTAAATTTTTTGTTGTTATAAGTTCAAGTACTTCGTCGGAGAAATTTAAAAAAATTATTGTAAGAGAAATTTGTACAAAAGAAAAATATCATTTTTGTAACACTGACGATGGATGAGAAAATGACAAACGAAAATACGTCACAGAAGTTTAACTAAAAACAGCAAGAAGTTCAACTACTACAGTGGATGAATTTTAGATGAAAAACTTTTAAAATCGTCGCAAGTATGAAAAAACGATCAACACGATAAAATTGCATGTTTACAACAGCTTTCGAACGGTATCTCATTTGCTCAATTCCGGTGAGTGCATGGAGAACTACGAGTAGTGGATGGAGATCTGCGAGGAAAAAAACACGTGGAAAACAGAGTGAAGTTCAGGTAGGCATGCTGAGAAGTTCAGGTTCTTCACGCGGTGCATTTTCAAAGAATCTGTTTCGCGATAGAGGCAGAACGAATTATTCCGCCGTTTTCGAAATTACTTGAAAACGGTTAAGAATCAGAGAAAACCATCAACATGAAAAAGTTTAGCATTTTTCGTAGCTTTTCAACGGTATATTATTTGTCCAATTTCGATAAAGTTTGTAGAAATTATGGCGAAAATACGTTTTTCACCATTTTTGAAACTGACTTAAAACCGTAAAGAATTGGGAGAAAAAATACATACCAAAAAGTTTCGCATTTGTTCAAGCTTTCCAACGGCATATCATTTGCTGCATTCGGACGCACGGTTAAAAAATTAGCTCGAAAATACGAACTCAGTAGGACTTGGACCATTTTCTAAATTACTCTTAAACCATTCAAAATTAGAAAATAACTTTCAAAATGAAAAAGTAGCGCAGTTTCATAAGCTTTCCAATGCCATATCATATGCCTCCATTGGATTAGCCGTTTAGAAATGACATCGAAAAAACGAACTCAACTGTTCGGTTTACGGAATTTTACGTTTTTTCAAATTACTTTTTAACCATAGGGAATTAGAGATAACTTTCAACATGTGGAAGGAGCGGTTTTGCAGCAGCTTTCCAACGCCATATTATATGCCTCATTCTGATAAACGGTTTAGAAATGCGATCGAAAATACGATTCACGTTTTTTGTGCGAAGAAAAAACTGTTTTCAAAACTGCTCTTAAACTGCTTATATTTTGCCAAAAATTTAAGTTGGGTCATGATATTGGGGTCCATAGCTTTTCAACGGTACATCGCAAGCCCCATTTGGGCAATGTTGGCGGAAGTTCAACCTAGTTCACAGGGAAGTTCAACATAGTACTAGCGGGGCAGGTCAGGTTGTGATCAGAATATTATTCTGATCCCGTGAACAGAATAGGGTATATATATATATATATAATATTATTATTCATCATCCAGGGTGCAGAATAAGTTATTCTTCACCAGAGGTAATCTTACGATCGCTTTCTAAATAAAAAACGTTTAGAATATAAATAGTTACATGCATATTGATTTAATATGTAAAATTTGATATAAAAAAGCAAAAATATAGGTTATAAGACCAGAAAAATGACATTTTATGTATGTTGTACACCATGTTTTTACATTCGTAATTTTAGGTAACATAAAATATTTTTTACGGCAAGTACACATTTTCTTACATTCTCTTTTTATGTATGAAATAAGACAAAATTTACGAAACATAAAAATACGCTGCATTGAGGTCAAAATAGAGAGGGGGTGAAGAATAACTATTTCTCACCCAGGATGACGAATAGCGTGACCCTATAGTCGCGCTATTCGTCACTCTGGGTGAGGAATAGTTATTCTTCACCCCTCTCTATTTTGACGTCAATGCACCGTATTTTTAGGTTTCGTAAATTTTGTCGTATTTCATACGTAAAAAGAGAACATAAGAAAATATATACTCGCCGTAAAAAATATTTTATGTTATGTAAAGTTACGAACATAAAAACATACATAAAAATGCGATATTTTTGGTCTTATAACATATTTTTTGTTTTCTTATACCAAATTTTATATAGAGAATAAATATGAATGTAACTATTTGTATTCCAAACGTAATTTGTTTATAAAGCGATCGTAAGATTACCTCGGGTGAATAATAACTTATTCTGCACCCTGTGTGATGAATAGCAACATGTACAATACATAGGAAATCTATTTATATATAATCGGTTGTACGAGAAAATCTATTTATATATATGCATAACATGTACAATACATAGTATCGTAAAATACCAGTAAACAAAAAAGAATTAAATGGAAAACACAAAATTAATGGAAAAATAAAAAATAAAACCAACCCTCCCAAACATTTAATGCCGGTTGATGTTACCAACCAATACTAATGATCTATATACCCGCACCCGGGGCCAGGCTCGTGCCACGTGGTGGCACTTTAGCGCCGGTTCGTGCCAAACCGATACTAAAAGGGAGGGGAGACCTTTAGTCCCCACTCTTTATTGCCGATGGTAGAACCGGCATTAAAGGGCCTTACGAACCGGCGCTAAAGCGCGGTTCTGCACTAGTGTGATGTCCTAAACGTTGCAACAGTAACTGTTTGAATCTGTGTAGAAACAAATCCAGTGAAGGAGACTGAAATGTCTATCGGAGATATTGTTGGTAAACTCGCTTCAGCAACATTTTTTGAGTTGAGAGATATGTTATTTTACCAGCAGATGTTCATATACTGAAAGGCTTCAATGTAACAAAAACTGTTCTTTCCAGATAGGAAATTTTGCTACCGTCAACGTAGTCCATTGAATTAATAGATGTCCGAGTACATGCAACCCTCATCATGCTGCCAGGTAAGTGGTTTTGTTCCTTAGATCAGACAAATCCACTAGGGAATCTTGTGCTAGAAATAGACAGAACAAAAATCCACTATGGAATCCATGGCCACTCTTGCCTATAATGACATACTACCTCCAGTCCATAATAAGTGTTGCAGTTTTGAACTAATCCCATTTCAAAACTGCAACACTTATTTTGGATAGGAGGGAGTAGTAGATAAGGGGTTTTGTGCCTTACATCAAACGAAGGTACCACAACAGTAATTCTATAGTCTTCAACATATGAAGTATTGCAACGAAGAGTTAACTACAAAGTGCTTCTAAGATCTTAAGTTCAAATTTTACATGGACCTCTTGCTTTTGAATTTCTTACCAGCTGCTTATGTTTTCCCTTGCTGTCTTTATTTTACAAGATGACGTATTCCCCTCTCTCGATTGAAGCCCCCATCGTGCCAGTCCCGACTGTTGATGTTAGCAATCCTTTTTATGCAGCTGAGATGATCAGAAGACAGGCTCTTTCCTCTGGTGACTCTCTGTTACAGCAACTGCTTCACATTTTCAGGTTTTTCTTTCTCCTGCTTCTCATGAGTACCGAGAAAGTGAGAATATGTGCTTATCAAATATCAACTTATCATTATAAAACTACCTTTCTTAGTTGCAAGAATGGTGTGTCGGTAAATTGAGAACAGCCTTACTTGTTTATCTGATATGTTGAAAATCATGCATGCTGTTTTTTTTCCATGGATTGATGATTGCCATGATCTGAAAATGTAACCAAACTTCTCCCAGTTTTAGATGCCTGAACTTTGTCAAACTGTGCTTTGTTAGACCCTGTTCCAATCACTCTCTACTGCATTTTCATGCTTGATGTGAATCACAAGCTAAGCCTAGAGCCAAGAGCATGCTCTCATCGCATAAAATCATCCTACGGTCATTCTGTTTTTCGTCTAATATAATGTCAGGCAATGCTTTGCATTTGGCCGTACCACAGTTTAGGCGGCCCTGATGGAGCGAATTCTGAGTTAGCCAAACTGTAGAAGCAAAGAAAGGGCTGTGGAGGAGAACGGTTCATGGTCCTTTGTCTCGTCAACTGTCTTATCGCCTTCCACCGCTCCCCAAACTCCATGTGCTCGCATGAAGATCTTCATCTTTGTAGCACAATCCCATAATTATCGCCTTCAAGGATGGGGTGTTGGTTGCCTCCTCTTGTCTTCGATGTCCACATGATCCTCTTGTTTGATTTTCCTTCATCTGTGTCACAACTTGACGGCGACAAAGAATCCTTCGAGCCCATCATGATGCAAACACCTTAGTTATGGTACCAATTGTAAGCTTTTCCTAGGTATAGAACACACAATCACCCGACAGTTTGACTAGCCGTATACATGCAACTCTTCTCAACATATACGAATTAGCTGTAACACTAGAAATCTCGTTGGCGCTCACGCAAACACCGGGACTAGAACATACACACACGAATAAATCAATACAAAGTTAGCCAGAGGCACGTATTGTGGCTCGTAATTTTTTTCCTAGCAGAGTAGAGGCGTGGCGGCATGCCGCACCTTATCGTTGGCCTTTTGTTATACTCCTAACTCAGATACGTGTTCATCATAGTAATTTTTAGTGTGTGGGAAAGAGTCGTTGTGTTCTATGTTTTATCTTGTGGTTGACCTGCAAGGTGGAAGTCTACCTCACATTCATCTATCAACAATTTATGATTTGAGATGTCTAGTAAGTCTTCATGCACCTCTTAATATATTTTATGGGTTGAAATGTTCATATAATTCACGGGCTGAGACGTCTTATAAGTCCCCATGCGCCTCTTGTAAGGTGCAGAAGTCTGCCTTGCATGCATCTATCAACAATTTACGGTTTATGGCCCGTCGTGGATAGGTGTCCTCAGCAGAGTAGCACGAGGGGCATATGAGAGTGAGGACGAGGTAGGGAAAATAGATTCAATAGGATGCCTGTATTGATCGACTAGGGAGGGCTTATAAGGCCAATTACAACTTCAAGTAAAAGAAATCAACTCTAACTGAATTTGGAGACAGCAGGAAAACCTTCTTCGGGACGAACCTTTCCCTACCCAAATTCTTATTCTAAACTAATATTAACTATAGGGATACATTATGTACCTAAATATTAGTACTAATTTATCAACAGCTAACAACACAACAGTTGACGTCTCTTATAACTTATCATTACTTTTCCTTTAGGCTCTTGGCCCAACTTGCTCAAATCTGCCTCGGGGAAAGGAGATATTAACTTGAGCTCAAAGTTTCTTAGCAGATGGCTCCATACCAATTTAATTTGTAGGTAAGCATGCCGTGAAAGAGAACTTGCCACCAACTTTGTCCTCCTCTCTTCCAGGACCAAACCGACCAGGATCATACACATGAGGGTCACTGTAAATGTGTGCCAGCTTATTGTTGAGTGCCGTAGGGATTACAAGGTTATGTCCTCTAGGTATGTCATATTCCTTGCCTTCCTTAGTCTGCAACTTGAAATTCTTATGTGCCTTGCGAATTAACATTTGCGATGGAGTATGCATCCTAATTGCCTCCTTAATGCATCTATGGAGGGTGTCCATCTCTAACAAGGCATCGTAGTCTATTTGGTTCTCGTACTTGCTAATGATTTGCTTTTGCTCTTCCACGGCAGCTATTAAGAACTTGGTATTACTCAGCATGAAAGCTCCAGTCCATGTACTAGCGGTAGTTCTTGGGTGTTTTCCAGCAAAGACAAGGGCCGTGATTATGCCAGAAATTTCTGCTTCAGTTGTGGAGCGGCCATCTTTATACTTGGAATCCATCAACCTCTGCATTACATCCTCCTCAACTCGACCAGAGCTTCTGCGTGATCTGATAATTTTGGTGAATATTTCTTTCAGCCTGATGTGTGCCTTGTTGCGTCGGCGGTTTGTCCGGGTTGGCATATATGGGAACAAGTAACTGAAAAAGTTTAAGCCCTTCCCAAGTTCATGGAACAATGAGTATACTTCTTCCATCATCGTGTCCTGAATCTCATATCCGAGTAGGCACCGACATGAGATAAACATGAGCACCTGCTCGAGTTCATGTTTAAGATCAACTATGCCATCCTGTCCCCACTTTGCAAAGTAGGCCTGCATAGTAGTATAGGAAAGCAATCAGTCAAGTGCAGCTCACATGCATGTCATCACTACTCTTGTCACATGCATGTATCTTCTATCCAAAACTAATGATAATGTAAAACCAGGTCCAGCACATACACCATCTTGCTAATCTAGTGTGTTGTCCTACAAAGAGTTTAGACCTGTCTTCCCTAAAAATAAAGAATTTAGACTTGTCTTGTCGGCTGAGTTGACCACGTACGACCCATCATTTTATATCCTTATCTGCATCATCGTTGCTATCATATGCACATGTCCTACATGTATGCAATCTCATCACCGCCCGCGACCCCTCCTCTCGCGACCCCCGCGTCGCCTCTCCCGGCGGCAGCGGGGGAAACCTAGCCGCGCCGCCTCGGCCCCCTCCCCACCTCGTCCCACCTTCTCGCCGCCGCCTGAGGCAGCCGCCGGGCAAGCCTGGCACGCCAAGGATGGTGGCGGTGGGGTTTCGGCTGCCCTGCCTCTGCGTGGGGAGTTTCAGATCTGGAGCGGCGGCTCCTTTGGCGAGGCATGGCAATTTCCGGCGAGCAACTGTGCGGGCAGTGGATCTGGCGTCATGGCCGCGCGGGCGGCGGGATCCCGATGGTTGTTGGCGGCTGGTGGCGGCTTCTACGGCGGTTGGTGCGCATGATCTGGCTCCTCCCCTCCTCCCTTGTTTGGCGTGCGGGCCAGCCTGGTCGGGCCGCGCTTCCGTTGGTCACCGGTTCTCTACAGGAGGCGCTGCTGGTGACGAGGACCTAGTTCGGGCAAAATCCCTAGCTGGCCATGGCCTGCCGCGCCGACGGCGACGCCTAGGGCGCCGTTCCCCTCCTTGGAGGCATTGGTATGGACTGATCTCCTCACTTCCCCTTCCCCCAGGTTTCCCGGGCGAAAGCCCTAACTTTGTTGGGCGACGGCGGCGCTCATGGCGCCATTCCCGTCTTGAAGGCGTCGCTATGGGAACCTTGGGGTTGGGTGACGCATGTGGTTGGTGGGCGACGGCGGTGGTGCGGACCTATCCTAGCATGGATCTACGTCCTTTGCTTGGAGATGGACCCGCGTAGGTGGAGGTCGTTGTTTGGCGTCATGGTGGCGTCCATGGCGGAAGACCTGCCAAGGCTCGTGTAGGTGGAGGACGTCGTTTGGTGTCGTGGTGGCGTCGATGATGGAGGACCTGCCAAGGTTGACACCTCAATCTGCTCTGAAGATGGACCAGTGGAAGATGGTGGCGACGACACATGTGAGTGTGTCGGACCGGTTTGTGCCCCAGACCAGGTAGATGGCTCGATCGGGCCCTCCGGCTTTAGATGTTAGGCTTAGGTAAGAGGTCTGGGTATGTGGCCCGACTTGCACCCCTTCATCAAATGGATAGGAGTAGCGGCAGATGTTGCCAAGATGGCGGATTCAGGCATATTGTTGTTCTAGTTTGTAAGGTACTCGAGAATAATCAATAAAATGACCGCATGCATCTCCCAGACGCAGAAGCCGGGGTCATCCTCCTTTTCTAAAAAAATGTCCTACATGTATATTGCTTTTTTCCGGGAACACATGTGGTCAAATTAAGTACAGACTTAGTTTAGGTAAGGGAATTAACGCAAGAAAACCACCTCCCGAAGAGTGTATTAATTGGCAAATATATGAAACCACAAAAATAAAGTGAAGGTCTCTTTTAGATGTACCTCTACTTCTTGCAATATGGGATCAACGAGGTTCCACATCTTTGTTGGCATTAGTACATCAATGACGAAATTTACTTGCTCATTCCGAGTTGCGGCATCTACACCATAAAGAACTTCTTGGCCAAAGAGAGGAATGGTGACCTCAGCGAAATTACCAAAGCTAATCTCTGACTCCAGCCCTTGGAAGAAATGAGCTGAGACCTCCGGTCCAACCAAAAATGTTATCTTTGGTCCAAACAAATTTACCGTAAATACAGTACCAAACCTTGTATACAGATAATTGATTGTAACCCAAAAACCCTTGCTAAAAAGCAAAGGTAAGAGTGCAAGGACATTCACGGCAGGCGGAAGTGGTCTTGTGGACAACGGAAGGGCATTGCATTTCCATCTTGAAATCTTGGTGACTAGAACAAATATGAAAAAAATAGATATGGCCAACCATGTGGCTCTAGTTACCAGCATGTCCATAATGTCACGACTAGTAATTATCTAGCCAGCCAACTATGTACCCGATATGTCCAGCGCTGCAAAAACAAGAACATAGGTAGTAAGTCAGATATGCATATATCTATACAGGTAAATTTTGTGAGTGACAAAGCTGAGTGGGTTCAATTTGTAAGGTGATTGACATTTGCTAACTCCAAGATTGTGCTTATTCATACAAGACCATGGTTTACCGGGTGGATCAACCGCCTGTTGGTTGCGTAAAGGACCGGAGTTTATCTCTGAACTTGTAAGTACAGGCCCAATCTAACAGAAAAACAGCTCTCGCCCGAGCCGCTCCCGCGGGCGGCAGGGCGAACCCTAGCCGCCGCCGGACCGCTTCTCTTCCTCACCTCCTCTCCTACTCGCCACCGCCGGGCGAAGCCCGGTCAGCGTCGGTGGCGGCGGGGTCCTCTGGCCTCCCTCCCTGTTGCTCGCGGCGCGGGCGCGGCAGCTTGGCAGGGACACGTCGCTCGCGCGGGGCGGCGCGGCTTGCCGGTGGAGCGGCGGCGGCTGTGCGGT
This sequence comes from Triticum aestivum, assembly GCF_018294505.1. Taxonomy (NCBI): domain Eukaryota; kingdom Viridiplantae; phylum Streptophyta; class Magnoliopsida; order Poales; family Poaceae; genus Triticum; species Triticum aestivum. The sequence goes on from NC_057806.1 coordinate 4,521,508, forward strand.
GGTTGGGCGGCGGGCGAGGTGGAGTTGGCGGGGCGACTCTATTGCGGGTGGTGTCGCTAGCGGCCCAGATCCCCTTGTCATCCGGCTCGTGCTGCGGCAGCTTGGACCGGAGGGCACACTGCCTTGGCTGGGTGGTGCTCCGGCGAGGCTGAGGGGCCTCATGCTGCTGTTGGCTGGCGGCGGGAGAGGCTCGAGGGGTGGAGTGTGGCGGCACGGGGGCGGGCAGTGGCCTCGGTGGCACGTCCCTCTGCTGCAGGGCAGTTCGGGGCTCCCCTCGGGTTCCCGGCGTGGATTTGGGCTGCCACGGCGTGGTGGTGGCTCATAGCGGTGGTTCGGGTTGGCTCAAGGTGGCGGTTGGACATCTCCGGTGTCGGTTCATCGGTGAGCGGCCTGTTTCGGCTTCGACCCCTCTTCTCGTCGTCCGGGCACTACCCTCGTTGAAGGGCTGGCCTTCTCCTAGCCGCGGTCCAGTGCTCGTCTCGCGCCTGGTGTTGCGGGATCGAGCTTGTCTCGCGCCCGGCAGCAGGACTGAGCTTGTCTCGTGCCCGACAGCAGGAACGAGCTCGTCTCGTGCCCGACAGTAGAACCAAGCTCGTCTCGCGCCTGGCTGCAGAATCGAGCTCGTCTCGCGTCCGGCGCAGCAGGACGGGTCACCAGAGGCCAATTTTGGCCGGGCTTTCGGGTTTCGGCGGTGGGGGCTGCCCAGGAGTGTGAAAGGCGAGGCATTTCCACTCGTCTCTTTGGTTGGAGTAGCGACGGGGCTCGGGTGAGATGGTGTCAAGGTCTTGGATGCCGGGGCGACGGCCCTGGTGGTGGTAGCGCGGTGCTCATGGGTAGAGCCGGTGGCTTGGTGCTGCCCGGTGACCATGGCCGTGTGGGCGGCATGGTGGCTGGGGTGTGGCGTTCGGTGGCGGTGAGTGTTGGCCGGGGTGAAAACCTGTTCTATCGTCGAACGAACCGGCGGCGGCGTAGCACGTTCCCTTCTTGAAGGCGACGTCGCGGCTCTCATCGGTCATCGTGTTGCTCTAGGGGAAACTCTGATCCTCGGGTCGGGCGGTGGCAGCGCGTTAGCGTCGTAACCTTCTTGAAGGCACCGCCTTGGAGCACATGGTTCGTCATATGCGGCTTCATCTCTTCGCGGTTGCGTGTTCACGGTGGAGGACCCCGATTGCTCTTGTAGTGTTAGGGGTGGTGTTGTTGCGCTCAGCGCCTATGTATCCTGCCTTGGATGTGTGCGTGTGTTGTCGTGGGGTGCGTTTGTACTTGGGCTGTGGTTGATCATTTCTTTATATATAAAACGGGGCGAAAGTCTTTTTCGGCAAAGTGCGGGCCTTTCTTTGAGGAATTAAACTCTATGACCCCCACCCTCCACACAAAAAGACCATGCCCCCCCCCCCCCCCCCCCCCCCAAACATCAAAACTAGATAGTTAATTAATTCATGGTATGTTTTCCCGTAACATCCGTAACATCACTGAGATTTCATATGTAATTCATGGTATGTTTTCCCGTAACATCACTGAGATTCCATATGTAATTCACGGTATGTTTTCCCATTTGGTGTGTGTGCGTGCGCGTGCATGTGATAATATTAGGAAAAGAAACTGCCCCATCTGAAACTGGAGTTCTTTTAAATTAGAGTAACAACTGCAACATTGTAAAATACTCCCTCCGTTCCAAAATAGATGATCCAACTTTGTATTAACTTAGTACAAAGTTGAGTCATCTATTTTGGAACGGAGGGAGTATGTAACATGCTGTTTTGTTCTGCTTATCTATTACACAGTGGTCAGGCAACATAACATTAATACCCATATTTTGTTTCCAAATATCCTATTTAAAACAAAATGAACTAAATCTTCAAAATTTACATCAACTGAAATTATCGTTCATTTGGTTGAATTTAAAAAGGTCAGAGGGTACCCCGAGGGTCACAAATTTGCATTCCTATTGGCATAGAAAAGAGACACAAAATATAGAGCTCTGCTATAATTCTACTAGTTCCGCAAACAAAAAAACAGTTGTACGTAAGGCCTAAGGGAACTTTTATTAGTAACAATAATGTGGGAATACGCTAATTAAGGGAAATCAGAGTTTGTCCTCTAGCAGAATTGTCTAGCAGAATTGTCAATGTGATTGCAGTTAATTTCGCAAATGTGGACATGACACAACAAGATGTTGATGGTATGAATAAACCAGTAGATTGGGAACCGTTTCTAGACGTGCCAATTAAGTTGCTGATTATGTTTTTGCAGTAATTAAGAAGCGAGGCAAAGGGGGAAAAAATCCGTCTCTTAACCCATTGAGATGAGAGCTCTCCACAATTTAAACCCTGGATTGCACTCTAGCAAAGTCCCCTGAGTGGAGTCAGACTCAGACGTGGGTGGGCGGGTACGCCATTGTGAACTCCAGGCACTGAGCTAGCGCCTAGTTCCTAGTATTCAGTCAATCTGAATAAGATAATACGAAACATATGTAGATAAAACGTAGCTAGCACCTGACAGCACTAGCAGTGCCAGTTTCATTGGAGCTATCCAAGGGGCTTAAGAAGAGAAGAGAACTCACTCAATTGAAAGGAGAACGCATAGGTAGTGCTTACCTCAATCAGAACGCATAGATACCATGCACACAAGATGTCACAATGGACCATTGATAGCTGGAGTGCCAAAGAGAGCAGTGTTATTTATAAGCTCGCGGCCTAGCATGGCCACTAAAAAAAATAGAACTGAAATATAGGGTTGCTTCTAGCTACTTGCGGAGAAAAGAGGCAACATGAATTGAATTACTGAACATGGCATAATTAACTGACGTGATGATAAAAATTATGAGATGCTACATCAAACAATGTAAAATATAATAGCACGGGTATTCTTCTAAAATGATGAGAAGATGGTACATGCTATGACATATAGAAAGTTGTACTACTACAAGTTGATTTAAGATATCTAGCAACATCATTGAAATGGAGTACTGATGAAGGGGTCCAGCTTGTTTAAATTTTATGTGGTTATCTGTTCACTGGACGCAAGCAGCAGCCTTGCATTGCTCACAACAACAAGTCTGCTTAACAAAATGGATTAACATAGCCCAATGTTAAAATTTCAAGTGGGATCGGGTTGGACCATTTTACATTTTAGGGACAAAAGTGCCACTTCACCGAATATTCACGGATGAAATTGGCAAAGTGTTTCCTGAACTGCACGAGCCATCACAAAGTGGCAACCAAGGGTTGGTGGTGATTGTTCAACCAACCATGGGGGCAGCATTAACTAGGAGCACATCGATCATAAACTTCAAAAACAAATATTTCTCAAGAAAAACTAATTCAAATTGCTTGACCACAGAGCTCACATCATCAAGTTAGAATTCTTATATATGTCCACTAGCTGATTGCTTTGCTCTTTCAGAAACAAAGCTAATTTCTTTGTTTACGATTAGTAGAAATTAATCGGTCATGCAATATGTTGGAAGAAAATTATCAACTTGCATAATAATCCCCTGCTCTTTAAGGTATGATCGACTTTATAATTTGAAAATTTCTCTAAGTGCTGTTTGGTTAGCAGGTATTTTAATAGCTTAAGGCCCTCGCGTCGCTCGACAAGGACGACTCTGGTGGCGACCAACGTGTCCACCGCCGTCACCCTTCCCCTCCTCACCCCTCCTCGCCGCCTCTAGAGAGAGCCGTAGGGCAAACCCTTGAGGGTTCCAAGGATGGTGGCAGCGGGGCCTTCGTCATTCGCCCGCTGGCTGGACTTGCGGGGGAGGCTCGGCACCCTGGCGGCTCCGATGCCGTTGTGGCTACTTGTCTTATTTCGGTGGTTGCGTGGCAGCTGTGGGTGCTCGTCCCAACGTGGGTAGGCCTTTGGGAGGCGGATTTGGCGCTGCCTCGTTAGATCAGGGCAGCCGCAGACCGAGGCGGGAGTGCCCAAACAGATAGCATACGAGTATTGACCGTTTTATATTTGAGGTACGAAAAATGGCACCGCGCCAATATTTTATGGTTGGAACTTACAATTATGAACTATTTCTTGAATCCCATGAGGCGCTCCAACCAACGGGTACGTAGTTCGTCACATACGCAAACAAGTGGCTGAGCATCGAACGCGGGTGAAGCATCATTCTCAACAACAAAAAAAGAACAAGTCAGGTGTGACATCAGCTTATCAAATCACGAAATCAACCCAATAATTTGTTATGGCAAAATTGAGTTATTGGGTTGGCAAGTTGCTAGATATCATGCCAGATAAGTTTTTTAAATCCACCGATAAAATTATCAATATTCCCGAATGACAAATTTTACATTGCATTTATAACATATTTTTTGGAATCAAGAACATAATACCAAGTCCAGGCCTTCTCGTGTAGAGGGTTATGGAACCTAAAACGTTGGCATAGCTTGGAAAATAACACAGCTTGCACTGCCATATTCGGTCCTCCACTGGAGTACAAAATTATGGGTCAGCACCGTAGCAACCTTGACGCATGGGTACGTAACATGGGGCCAGCATACACTAATATGATGTGATCCATGAAATAGGGAAGCTGCATCATTTGTCCTTTCACTACCGGAACAGGGCCCTATGCCGACGGCCATATCTATGCCGACGGCCACTGTCGGCCTTGTCAGGGCTATGCCGACAGCCATATCCAGGCCGTCGGCGTAATAAAGCCGTCGGGCTATCCAGACATATGCCGACGGCCCCCGTCGGCCCAGAAAGGCCGTCGGTTTACCCAAACTTACGCCTACAGCGGCCGTCGGCATAGTTGCGGGCCCGGCGATCCCGTCGTGCCGTGCGGCTAACGGCGTCCGATCTATGCCGACGGCCGAGGCGGGAGGCCGTCGGCATAGATGCCCTTACCACGTCATCGATCCGAGGCGCACCGACCACCACCTATGCCGACGGCTGCCGTCGGCATAGATGCCACATCATCGATCCGCAGCGCGCCGGCCATCTGCCCTGTGCCGCAGCTATGTCGACGGCTTTGCCGTCGGCATAGTTTCTTTTTCTTTTTTCCTTTTTTTCTTTTTTTCTTTTTTTCATATCTATATTTTTTTCATAGTTTTTTTTTCTTTTTTTACCACGTCATCGATCTTTTTATCATAGTTCCCTTATCCACTTCCCGGTCACCCCCTCCACTTGTTATTTTTTTCCTTTTTTTCATAACTATATTTTATGTTTTCTTAAATATTATTATTTGACTAACTTACATATAGTACGTGTTGACAACCGGGTGGTGTTGTGGCATGTCCGAAGAGGCGGTACGCGTCTCCGGTGCGTGGCCTCCCTCACGGACGGCGCCGCCGCCCGAACTTGGAGGGGGGAAACGGACGCGTCGGGTCTACACGGAGTGGATTTAGCTGTGGGTTTGGCCCGGATGTTGCTCCCCGGTGTCCCTCTCGGCCGACCCGACACAACTGGGTGGAGAGGTCCACTGGTCAAAGCCCGTCCGTGGGAAGTCAAAGGGCTAGATCTCGTGGTGAAACGCTAAAGGATTAGGCGGGACGGGGGCCCTGGGGGTAGCAATGCCACCGGAGCGTCGTACCGGGCCCTCATACATGCGGGGTGGTGTTGTGGCATGTCCGAAGAGGCGACACGCGTCTCCGGGGCGTGGCCCCCCTCATGGACGGCCCCGCCGCCGGCACCGGTAGGGGGGAAACGGACGCGTCGGGTGTACACGGAGTGGATGTAGCTGTGAGTTTGGCCCGGATGTTGCTCCCGGGTGTCCCTATGGGCCGAACTAACACAACCGGCTGGAGAGGTCCACTGGTCAAAGCCCGTCCGTGGGAAGTCAAAGGGCTAGATCTCGTGGTCAACCGCTCTAGGGTTAGGCGGGACGGGGGCCCTGGGGGTAGCTATGCCACCGGAGCATCATACCGGGCCCTCATACATGCGGGATGGTGTTGTGGCATGTCCGAAGAGGCGGCACGCATCTCCGAGGTGTGGCCCCATCACGGACGGCGCCGCCGCCGGCACCTGGAGGGGGGGAACGGACGCGTCTGGTCTACATGGAGTGGATTTAGCTGTGGGTTTGGCCCGGATGTTGCTCCCCGGTGTCCCTCTGGGCCGACCCGACACAACCGGGTGGAGAGATCCACTGGTCAAAGCCCGTCCGTGCAAAGTCAAAGGGCTAGATCCCGTGGTCAACCGGTCCAGCGTTAGGCGGGGCGGGGGCCCTGGGGGTAGCAATGCCACCGGAGCGTCGGGGGCGTGGCCCCCCTCACGGACGGCCACGCCGCCGCACCGGGAGGGGGGAAACGGACGCGTCGGGTCTACACGGAGTGGATGTAGCTGTGGGTTTGGCCCGGATGTTGCTCCCCGGTGTCCCTCTGGGCCGACCCGACACAACCGGGTGGAGAGATCCACTGGTCAAAGCCCGTCCGTGGGAAGTCAAAGGGCTAGATCCCGTGGTCAACCGCTCCAGGGTTAGGCGGGGCGGGGCCCTGGGGGGTAGCAATGCCACCGGAGCGTCGTACCGGGCCCTGATACATGCGGGGTGGTGTTGTGGCTTGTCCGAAGAGGTGGAACGCGTCTCCGGGGTGTGGCCACCGTCACGGACGGCGCCGCCGCCGGCACCTGGAGGGGGGAAACGGACGCGTCGGGTCTACACGGAGTGGATTTAGCTGTGGGTTTGGCCCGGATGTTGCTCCCCGGTGTCCCTCTGGGCCGACCCGACACAACCGGGTGGAGAGGTCCACTGGTCAAAGCCCGTCCATGGGAAGTCAAAGGGCTAGATCTCGTGGTCAAACGCTACAGGATTAGGCGGGACGGGGGCCCTGGGGGTAGCAATGCCACCGGAGCGTCGCACCGGGCCCTCATACATGCGGGGTGGTGTTGTGGCATGTCCGAAGAGGCGACACGCATCTCCGGGGTGTGCCCCCCTCACGGACGTCGCCGCCGCCGGCACCTGGAGGGGGGAAACGGACGCGTCGGGTCTACACGGAGTGGATTTAGCTGTGGGTTTGGCCCGGATGTTGCTCCCCGGTGTCCCTCTGGGCCGACCCGACACAACCGGGTGGAGAGGTCCACTGGTCAAAGCCCGTCCGTGGGAAGTCAAAGGGCTAGATCTCGTGGTCAAACGCTACAGGATTAGGCGGGACGGGGGCCCTGGGGGTAGCAATGCCGCCGGAGCGTCGCACCGGGCCCTCATACATGCGGGGTGGTGTTGTGGCATGTCCGAAGAGGCGACACGCGTCTCCGGGGCGTGGCCCCCCTCACGGACGGCCACGCCGCCGGCACCGGGAGGGGGGAAACGGACGCGTCGGGTCTACACGGAGTGGATGTAGCTGTGAGTTTGGCCCGGATGTTGCTCCCGGGTGTCCCTATGGGCTGAACTAACACAACCGGCTGGAGAGGTCCACTGGTCAAAGCCCGTCCGTGGGAAGTCAAAGGGCTAGATCTCGTGGTCAACCGCTCCAGGGTTAGGCGGGACGGGGGCCCTGGGGGTAGCTATGCCACCGGAGCGTCGTACCGGGCCCTCATACATGCGGGATGGTGTTGTGGCATGTCCGAAGAGGCGACACGCATCTCCAGGGTGTGCCCCCCGTCACGGACGTCACCGCCTCCGGCACCTGGAGGGGGAAAACTGCCGTCGGGTCTACACGGAGTGGATTTAGCTGTGGGTTTGGCCCGGATGTTGCTCCCCGGTGTCCCTCTGGGCCGACCCGACACAACCGGGTGGAGAGGTCCACTGGTCAAAGCCCGTCCGTGCAAAGTCAAAGGGCTAGATCCCGTGGTCAACCGCTCCAGGGTTAGGCGGGACGGGGGCCCTGGGGGGGGGGTAGCAATGCCGCCGGAGCGTCGCACCGGGCCCTCATACATGCGGGGTGGTGTTGTGGCATGTCCGAAGAGGCGACACGCGTCTCCGGGGCGTGGCCCCCCTCACGGACGGCCACGCCGCCGGCACCGGGAGGGGGGAAACGGACGCGTCGGGTCTACACGGAGTGGATGTAGCTGTGAGTTTGGCCCGGATGTTGCTCCCGGGTGTCCCTATGGGCTGAACTAACACAACCGGCTGGAGAGGTCCACTGGTCAAAGCCCGTCCGTGGGAAGTCAAAGGGCTAGATCTCGTGGTCAACCGCTTCAGGGTTAGGCGGGACGGGGGCCCTGGGGGTAGCTATGCCACCGGAGCGTCGTACCGGGCCCTCATACATGCGGGATGGTGTTGTGGCATGTCCGAAGAGGCGACACGCATCTCCGGGGTGTGCCCCCCGTCACGGACGTCGCCGCCGCCGGCACCTGGAGGGGGGAAACTGCCGCGTCGGGTCTACACAGAGTGGATTTAGCTGTGGGTTTGGCCCGGATGTTGCTCCCCGGTGTCCCTCTGGGCCGACCCGACACAACCGGGTGGAGAGGTCCACTAGTCAAAGCCCGTCCGTGCAAAGTCAAAGGGCTAGATCCCATGGTCAACCGCTCCAGGGTTAGGCGGGACGGGGGCCCTGGGGGGGGGGTAGCAATGCCACCGGAGCGTCGTACCGAGCCGTCATACATGCGGGGTGGTGTTGTGGCATGTCGGAAGAAGCGACACGCGTCTCCGGTGGGTGGCCCCCCTTACGAACTGCGATGACACGGTAGTAGACGTTCTGCGGTAACGGTGCGGTGTGAAGGGGGGAAACGGTAGTAGACGGATCAGGCACTCGCATAGTCACCGGATCAGGCACTCGGTAATGGTACCCCTCAGTCAGTTGCTCTCCTATGTATCACCTTTCGCTAGACCATTGAAAATATTTATATCATAAAGAAATGTTGCCCTCCTCAATTAATTTCGAAATATTTTAACACAATGTACATTTTTTGTTAGTACAATTTGGCAAATATTTATATCATAAAGAAATGTTGCTGACCATAGGAAAAATTTGGTCCAGAAAAAAAATGTTGCTGACCATGTATCATCTTCAATATAATTATATACCATGTATAATTCAAATAAAATAAAAAATAAAAATAAAAATATATGCCTACGGCTAAGCCGTCGGCATAGGTGCCACGTGGCGCCTTCACCTATGCCGACGGCTTAGCCGTCGGCATATGTCCCTTATCCATATCGCCGCGCGGGGCGCCCCCGTCCACTCCTTCTCCTCCTATCCCGACCCCCCGCGCCTCCCAACCCTCATCGCCGCCGCCGCGCGCCTCCACACCCGCGCCGCCGCCGGATTCTCCCCCGCCCCCTGCCGCTGCCCACTCTCCTCACCCGCGCCCCCCGCCGCCCCCACCGTCGCCGCCGCCCCATCCCACCCCACCTCTCGTCCCCTGCCGCCGCCCCTTCTTGCTCCAGCCGGCGCCGCCCTCGCTCCAGCCTCCCCCGCCCTTCCTCACTCCAGCCGGCCCCGCCCCTCCCTCCTCGACCCCAGCCGCCCTGCGTGGACGCCGCCCCGGCCCAGCTCCGCCCTAGCCTGGCCGGCCCCCTGCTGGTCCGACCGGCCGGCCCCCTGCTGGTCCGACCGGCCGACCTTCCCGGCCGGCCCAGCTCCGCCCCGGCCCTCCCCTCACCTCCACCGCCGGCCCCTGCCTCCAACTCCACCACCGTGACGCCTCTCTGCCCGGTGAGCTAACACTCCTTTTTTTCCATTTTTTGCATTATTTAGCTATTGTTCGATGTATGAATGAATGCATGGATGGATTTTGGATGTTGTTAGGTTGCTAGATGGATGAATGTTGTATATGTATCTTAGATGGATGGAGGAATCTCGGCAAAATGAGTTATTTTGCTACGGTTAGGTTGCTAGATGGATGAATCTCGGCAAAATGAATTATCATAGTTAAAAAAGCAACTTGAGTCACTTAGTTCATAAAATTGTTAACGAAGATTTTATTTTCAGTTTGTGATGTTGTTAAGTAGCTATGTGAGATGTGCTTCAAATTTGGGATACGATAAGCGGTTATTTCATCATGATGATCTTGCTAAAAAATTGATGTGTCAATGCTTAATGTGAGGTGATGACCTAAAATGCGATATGATAAGTGCTTCCAAATTTGACAGTTGACAAAATATGATTTTTCTTTATAGTTTAAAGTGTCAATGCTTAATGTGATGTGATGACCTAATTTTTTTCACTCGGTGTAAATAACAGGATTTGTGGTGTTCCATCTTCGTGGAGTGATCGTCGACGTTGGAGGTGTTGGTCCACGATCGTCCCTCTCCTTTGATCGACTACATCGGAGGGTGAGCAACAATTCCATGACCTCGTCCACTTTTTTTCCATGTCACTAGATTGAATTTTCACATCAAGTCGCGTAACCTAGGTCTCCCGTCCGAAAGGGTTGCAACGATAAATATGCATTCAATTGCATATTTATCACCGCAGCTCTTTCGGATTGTCCAGCGCTTTCCACGGACAGCCCGAGGATGTGTAGATTGGGTACGTTGTTCATGCTCTACCCCGTTCCGAGACAGGATTTCGGCGGCGCCTCCCTGTTGTTCTCCGGATGCACATTCTCTCGGCATTTTGCCGAGACGTGTATTTGGAGAACAGCGGGGAGGTGCTGCCGAAATTTTGTCTCGGAATGGGGTAGAGCATGGACCGTACTCAATCTACACATTCTCGGGTGGGATTAGGACCCATCTTTACCTATTAGAGATGTAGGTGGATTAAATGTCAACCTTGTAAAAAATAAAATATTGATGTGGGTAATTTAAATGAATCCTTAATTTTGTTGTGTGGGTTCCAATAAAGCAGAGATGGCAGATAATCAGTGGATGTATAGTGGGTTTTTCCGTCGGAATCAAGTAACAACAGAGTGGGTCGAGAAAACTGATGTGTTTTTGAAAGAGATATTCCGTAGTCCAATGAGGATGGTGCCAGAATGCCCGTGTGCCAGATGTAAGAGACGTATCCGCAGAGATAAGAGTGCGATGACTAAGCACCTTCGCACGCATGGATTTATGCCCAACTTTAATATGCCGATAAACTTTGCCCAGCGGGACCGTGGTAGAGAGGATGTGATACGACAACGCGTCGCTGGTTATGAGGACGATGGGGTTAGAGACATGCTAGATGATGTCTTTGCTGCACAGCCGACACCTCCGTCACATTCAGCGAATGAACCGGAGGAGCCGGAGGAAACCGCAAAGGCCTTCCTGGAAATCTTGGCCTCGTCAAAGAAACCTCTCTATGAGGGTGCCAAGCTGTCTGTGCTGGATGCCATCTCGCAACTGGTGGAAGTGAAGGCTGAGTACGGCTGTAGCCGAGGTTGCTTCGAAGCATTTCTGGGAGTATGGGCTAACAGCCTGCCCGAGGGCCATGAATTGCCGAAAACCCTGTACGGTACGAAGAAAATCATGAAGGCGCTCTCCATGGACTATGAGAAAATACATGTTTGTCCAAAGAATTGCCTTTTGTTTAGGCATGAGTATGCGGATGACAACTACTGTAGGAAGTGCGGTTCCTCTCGGTATATTGAGGTGGTCGATAAGCATGGTCAGAAGCGGCAGCTAAAAATCCCTGTGAAGGTTCTTCGGTATCTTGATTTTATAAAAAGACTGCAGCGCCTTTTCATCACCGAGGAGTCTGCCAAAATGATGAAGTGGCACAAGGAAGGGAAAAGGTACAATCCAAAAAAAATTGTACATACATCAGAAGGTGAAGCATGGAAGTCATTCGATATAAAGTACCCGGAGGAAGCAGCCGAGGCTGGGAATGTCAGAATTGCTATAACAGGTGATGGGTTCAATCCATATGGTATGTCGTCTAATCCATACAGCTGCTGGCCCATATTTGTTATTCCGCTCAATCTCCCTCCCGGCGCCATAATGCAACGCAAGACCATGTTCCTGTCGCTTATAATTCCGGGGCCTGAATATCCAGGGAAGAATTTGAGTGTGTTTATGCAGCCGTTGGTGGATGATTTGCACCATTCTTGGTACTTCCCGAGGTTGACATACGACCGGCATCTGCAGAAAAATTTCTTGATGAAAGTTTGGCTACAGTATTGCATGCATGACTTTCCCGGCTATGCCCTGTTCTGCGGATGGTGTACAAGTGGAAAGATGCCTTGCCCAGTGTGCATGCAGGCCTTGATTTTCATTTGGCTGAAGAAGGGTGGCAAGTATGTTGCCTTTGACCAGCATCGACAATTCCTCCCTCCAGACCATCCTGATAGGGAAGACAAGAAGAACTTCACAAAAGGCAAAGTTGTTCATGAAGTAAACGAGATTCCAACGTTTTCTGGTGCGGATGTGCTTGCTCAGCTCAAAGCTCTTAAGCCTGCCGGTGAAGGGAAAGGCAAATGCAAAGGCAAAGGCAAAGGCATCGGTAAAGGGAAAAAATGTTTTGAAGGATATGGTGAGACGCACAACTGGACTCACATTACCCCCTTCACGCAGCTTCCCTATTTTAAGGACCTCAAACTTCCATACAACATCGACGTGATGCACACCGAAAAGAATGTCGCAGAGTCCCTTTTTAACACGATCCTCAACATTCCTGATAAGACAAAGGATAATGTTAATGCTAGAGTCGATCAACAGAATATTTGTGATAGACCACGTCTTCACATGCAACCTCCCACAGGCAGTCGAAAATCTTGGTTCAAGCCAGATGCTGACTTCGTACTTAAAAAGGATCATAAGATGGAGGCATTCAAGTGGCTGAAACACGTCGTGAAGTTCACTGATGGTTATGCGTCGAATATAAGTAAGGGGGTCAATCTTTCAACGGGCAGAGTGACCGGGCTGAAGAGTCATGACTATCATGTATGGATTGAGCGGATTATGCCGGTGATGGTTCGGGGCTATGTTCCCGAGCGTGTCTGGCGTGTGCTTGCGGAGTTAAGCCATTTCTTCCGAACGCTTTGTGCTAAAGAAGTATGTCCTGAGAAGATAAAAGAAATGCATAAGAAGGCGCCGGAGTTGATATGCAAGCTAGAGAAGATCTTCCCGCCAGGCTTCTTTACTCCGATGACACATCTCATTTTGCACCTTGCGAACGAGGTATTGTTGGGGGGCCCTGTGCAGTATCGTTGGCAGTACGGCCCTGAGAGACAGAACAAGCATCTGAGACAGAAATGTGGAAACAAAGCTAAGATTGAAGCTTCCATAGCTGAGGCAGTTATCCTAGAGGAGGTGGCAGACCTCAGGACAGCCTACTATCCGGACCATGTTCCCACGTTGCACAATAAGGTGTCTCGATACAATACAGAAGAACCCAAATATAAACCCAAGTTGCCTCTATTCACTGGGCAAGGTGGCAGGGCTGGATGCTCGACATCTTATGTCATGCCACGAGATGAGTGGGAGGATGTCATGTTCTATATCTTGCACAACATCAAAGAAGTTGAGGATGAGTGGATGAGGTAATACCTTTGCACCATTCTTTTAGTCAATTCGTTATGTTCACTTTGCCTAGTTCTTATACCGCTTTTCTTATTGTAGTCGATTCGTTGAGGAAGAATGGACAGGAATGCTGCCTCCTACTGAAGCGGAGGCACTTGCTCTTCTCCGAAAGGGTGCTGATGGAAGGAAAAATTTCGTTGCGTGGTTCATGGAGAAAGTAATATTTCACACTTCCCTATTACCCATTTCACACTTCCAATTAAACTCATGCACCCTATAATTTCAATTAAACTTGTAGGGAAATGATCCGAACGAATCAATGGATGAAGAATTGAGATGGGTTTCCATGGGTTTTGACCCTACCGTCATGACATGCCAAAAGTATGATGTGAATGGGTATCGCTTCCATACAGAGGAGCACCAGAACAGTCGGCCTGATCCCAAAACCATAAATACCGGAGTCTTCACCGAAGGAGATAATAATGTAGATTACTACGGAAGGGTAGGAAAAATATACGAGCTTACATTCAAATGTGGCCGTAAACACCTAAGTCTCACTGTGTTCAAATGCCGATGGTTCGACCCCAAAAAGGGTCTGAGACATACACCTTCTGTTGGTTTAGTTGAAGTTAAACCATCAACCGTCTATGCCGGAGCTGATCTCTTTATCGCCGCTACCCAGGCCACACAAGTATATTATCTGCCTTACCCATGCCAGAAAGAGTACCTAAAGGGTTGGGAAGTTGTGTTCAAGGTGTCGCCACATGGTAAGCTACCAGACCCGAACGATGATGATTACTACAACATAAACCCCATGACATACGAGGGAGTGTTTTTTCAAGAGGAACATGATGACGTGGTCCGAAACAAGGAGGATGATGACTTGGGTTATGTTGACCTGGACCCAAACGACGACGGCGCCCGGATTGATGGTGAGGCAGTTGTGAATCAAAGAGACATAATTATGCTTGAAAAGTTAAATGAAGACGCTGACGCTGACGATGAGGAAGAGCCTCCACCTCCGTCAGACAACGAAGAAGATATGCGGGATAGTGATGATGAGACCGGTCGACAAATAGATTACAATAGTGATGATTCATATGGGTTCTAGAAAATGTATGTTCTTTTAATAATGTTCTCTTCCGTTATTAATGTCTTTCCTGTATGCTTGTTTTTTTATATCCTTACTAATTGTTTATTCTCTTCTCAATGCAGGTTTGCTAATCATGGGCAAGTCCAGCGGTGCCAGTTTCCTCAGTAAACTCAAAGGAGGACTTACTCAGAGTGGACGAGCCCACAAGGTTCCCTCCCGACTACGCGAGGATGGCACCTCACAGGGAGGTGGAGGGGTCGGGGGAGGAGACCCTAGAGGAGGAGGGGGTGGGGGGAGAGCCCCTAGAGGACGAGGAGGTGGGGGGAGAGGCAACCGGGCCAAAAAACTCCGGGCCGTGTCCGAAATAGGAGGGTCTTCTTCGATGCCCTCCTATGCTGATGCAGCTTCTGAGTCTGAGGAGGAGGAGTATATTCCTGATGTCGAGGAGGAGGAGGCCGAGGAGGAGGAGGCCAAGGAGGAGGAGGCCGAGGAGGGCGAGGAGGGTGGAGGGGAGGTTGACCCCGAGTTGTGGGGTGACTTGCCACCGGGTGCTCCGCAGGGGTGGCTGCGTGGTAATGCCGGAGTACCTACACCACCTTCTATCGAGGCGCACAAGTGGCTCATTAAACCTGCGGGGACAGAGTAAGTGCATCTCAATCATACTTTCAACACATGACAACATTTTTTTATTGTACACATGGCAACCCTTTGATTCTTTTGCAGTAACTGGATCCTTCACGGAAAGGGCCGTAAACCGAACGGCCTTCTCACTGTCCTGTTGAAGCAGTTTTGGCCTGGCCTATTCTGCCCGCGGCCAAACAGGGACCCACAGCTGCGTGTTTTGGCCACAAGCTGGGCCCACTATGAGGCTTGCAGCAACGCGGAGTACGGGACGGCCGCTAAGGCCGTGATCACCAAATTTTGGGTAAGTTCCCTTTTGAATCACTTGTCTTTAGTTTCGTTCATAGTTTATCATTGAATCACTCAAATCATGCCTTGTTTGCTTCTGGTTTATGCATGATTGCAGCAACTCTATAGAGTTCTTGATGAGCACAAGGCCAGAGCCGACATGGTCTTACTTGCGTCTGCAAAGAAGAAAGCTCGTCAGTTGCAGTACGAGGTGCGTTGGGTTGCCGTCTCACAGTACTACCACATCTACCTGCAACAAAAGATGACCAAAACTCAAGCACAGAGGCAAAAAATTACCATGAGCAGGGAGCAGTTCATGATGGTAACTATTACTGACTTTTCATTGTTTCAAGGAGTCAACTATATGTTTCGTGCTCACATGTCATGCTTCCAAAATTTGCATAGGTTGTTCCTCGTTGGTGCTATGGAAGGCATGACGGATGGGCGTGTTTGGTGGATAGGTGGGTCGGTGACGATCCAGAGTTTGTTGCCAAGAGCATCAAGGCCCGGGCTAACCGTGGAAAAGACGGGACACACGGCCAAGGAAACAGGAACCACTGGGGCTTCAAGGCCATGAAGGTATATCTATATGAAAGATGCATTTTGGTTCTTCTTTACCGTCATGTTCTTATGTATGGCTAACTTCTGTTTGACGTTGCAGGAGGACAAGTTGCAGAGGCCGCTCTCAGACATGGAGTCGTGGAAGCTGGCCCGCGAGCGGAGTGATCGCAAGGAGGGCGAGAGCCAGTACTACGGCAACACCGAGAAACACCTGCAGTCTTACACTCAGAACTATCAGAAGTTGCATCCGGATGTTCCCGTTCCTGAGGTCGCCCAGTCTCAGATCGACGACACGGCGGTGGTGGCCATCCAGGGTAAGTCCCATGGCCGGTATCCGTGTTTCGATGGCTTGGTCACTCCGTCGATCTCGTACACACGGCTTCGAGCTACCAACCCGAGCCCGTTAGAGAGTACGGGGCGTTCGCAGCCTCCCTTAGTCCGCCAACGTGCTGTAAGTACTTCCCCTTATCTTCTTTGTCTCTATCTTTCTTAGTTTATTTTCATCACTGCCCACTTAGAAACAACCTCAATTTTGTAGGCATATCAGACCTTTCTCGAGCATAGGCATATTGAGGTGAGGGAGTACTTGCAACGAGTGAAGGCAAACGATGATTACAGCCATCAAGTGATGGCGGTTAGTTTTGCCCTCTTAAACCAAGCTCAAATTTGCACTTTCATTCCTTCTAACTTTGTTGATCACGGCTTGTTTCTAAGTGGACTTGTTTAACTAACATCCAGGCTATGTTGGCGTCTTGGACTAACCGCACGGAGCCACCACAAGTTGGACCCCCACCACCACCTGCGGGAGACGCCCCACACATTCCCACGTTCGAGGAATGGCTGGCACTAGGCGGTGCTACTCCGGTTAGTAAATTTTCCTAACTAATGACAAACTAGTTCTCGTTCATTCAACACTATCATGTCATATTTACCGTTAGAATCTTCTTTCAAACATGTAGGGGACTGGTGGCTCGACTCCTGCTACGTCGACCCCAGTCACTCCGATATGGCAGAGTGATGGTGGTCGCGGTGGCGGTTTTGGCGGAGGAGGACTTGGCGGTGGCGGTTTTGGCGGAGGTGGACTTGGTGGTGGTTTTGGCGGAGGTGGACTCGGTGGTGGTGGTGGTTTTGGAGGAGGTGGACTCGGTGGTGCTTGATGTCGATGATGATTCCGTGTATGCGGCCGTTGTGCCATGTCTTTCATGTTTCAACTTTTATGATGTTTCATGTCTTGCACTACTCTTATGTTCATGGACTTTCGCCGGTGATGATCTTTAGATGATGAACTTGACTATGTTTAAATGATGTTGATGAATTGTCATATTTCATATTATATCTATGCCGACGGCTTGGCCGTAGGCATAGCCATGCCACGTGTCGCCTCCTGGTGGCTACTGAATTTATCTATGCCGACGGCTTTGCCGTAGGCATAGTTTTTTTTATTCCCTGTTTTCTCTTTCTATGCCGACGGCTTGGCCGTAGGCATAGCCATGCCACCAGGTTACACCAGGAGGCGACACGTGGCAGGGCTATGCCTACGGCAAAGCCGTCGGCATAGATTAAACCTATGCCGACGGCTTTGCCGTAGGCATAGCCCTGCCACGTGTCGCCTCCTGGCCTGCCAGCAGTTTGACGGCGCCGTCCGTTGCCGTCAGACGGAAAACTACGCCGACGGCTAAACTATGCCGACGGCTGCGCCAGGGCCGTCGGCATAGACCCCTATGCCGACGGTATTATTATGCCGACGGTCTGACAGGAGTACGCTGACGTAATCTAGACTGACGGCTCTATGCCGACGGCTGCCGTCGGCATAGATCTATGTCGACGGCCTAGGGGCCTATGCCGACGGCCCGTGGCCGTAGGCATAGACCGCGAGTCCGGTAGTGTTTGTTATAGTAATCTATACTATTAGGTACATGTAGAAGAGATATGGGAAGATATTCTAAAAAAAGGGAAGATGGATTGAGACGCTCCAGCAGATAAAGTCAAGTATTGGTTATACGTAGTAGTCTGCTACACTTGGGCATGGGACCGGCCAGGCAGCATAAACTAAGAACACATCACATGGGCTGATAACTTAGTTAGCCCAATCATGGACCTCATCTACTCCACCATTTCAATGAAGGGCGTGCACGCACTGCAAAATCTAACTTTGATCATAAAATAGACCAATAAAGTATATTCTTATAACTTCAAAATTATAACACTAAAGATTTCTTTCAAATACGGATACAATGATATAACTTTTGTCACATATAACTAACTTTTAGTTTGTCTAATTTGTTAGAGTTGTGTCGAATATTATTACATAAGGTAGGTTATAGTTGGATTTGGTTTTGGACTGTGTGTAGGCTTCTCATATAATATCGGGGTAGACACACGATGTAACATATGCCAACATAATAGCACATGCATGCGGGGAGCCGACTGCGTGTGCCGGCGCCCGAGCGGCTAGGGTGCGGTATTGTAGCAGTGTCATGGGGAGGAGCGCCCGTAGTCAAGTCCTGGGGATGTGGCCATGATGGTGAACCTCGTTAACAAATCTCGGTGTCTTGCCTGTGTGATTGCTTAGTCCTCGGTAGATCAACGGTGGCCTCGAATTTATTCTAACAAGTGGTCACTACCGGAATCGCACCCTATGCCGACGGCCAGGGCCGTCGGCATAGCCCTGAATGGCCATCGGGACAGGCCTATGCCGACGGCCCCCGTCGGCATAGGGCCGTCGGCAACATATCCGTCGGCGTAGCCAGGAAGGCCGTCGGCATAGAAAGGCCGTCGGCATAGGCCCTATCCCGACGGTGTCCGTACATCTATGCTGACGGCCCTGGCCGTCGGCAACGTTATCGCCTAACGGCGGCCGCCGTCAAGTGCTGACCAACGGTTGCTCACCACGTGGCACGTCTATGCCGACGGCCTAGCCGTCGGCTTAGTTCAGGCGTTACCCCTGGGGCGGGTCTATGCCGACGGCCTAGCTGTCGGCTTAGTTTGAAACTATGCCGACGGCTAGACCGTCGGCATAGACCTGCCACGTGGCAGCCACTGGGAGCTCCTGGAGCAGGCCTATGCCGCCGGCCTAGCCGTCGGCTTAGTTTGAAACTATGCCGACGGCTAAGCCGTCGGCATGGACCTGCCACGTGGCAGCCACTGGGAGCTCACGGCAGCTCTATGCCGACGGCCTAGCCGTCGGCATAGTTTCTGTCTGTTTTTTTTCTTTTTTCTGTTTTGTTTCAGCTCAATTCATTTGAATATATACAGCATCGCACAACAAATATATGCATCACATAACAGCTGGCCCAGCAGCATCACACAACAAATTCATCATCACACATCATAAGAAGCATCGCAAAGCATAAACATATAAGTATCATCACCACCAAGCATATAAGAATCTCACAAACAACAATAAGAAACATCACAAGCATATAAGTATCATCACCACCAAGACCGCCACAATGTGACCCAAAGGCTTAAGCGCCAGGACGTCGAGCACCACGGAGGTCGTCACCTCCAAGACCGCCGAAGCCTAGGTCATCACTGCTAGCGGCAGTGCTACCGCCAAGACCGCCTCCATCTCCGCCTCCGCCTCCGTGGATCGGAGTGGTCGGGCTCTGTGTCTCCGGAGTGCTGCGAAGACCACCGCCAACGGTAGATCCACCTGTTCCCTGGATGTTGAAAAGACATATGCACGGGATATATGACTGTGTTGAAAGGCATGACATGCTTTGGGTGAATAGATTGGGGATGAACTAACCGGCGAGGGGCCAGCGTTCTGTGCCACAAACTCCTCAAAGCTCATCAACACTGGTTGTGCTGGAGGGCATTGTGCTGGAGGGAACTGAGGACACCTGCCGGCCGCCATATCCTGAAAAGCCTGCTGCATCTGGCTATCCCTCTGCACTTGGTGTTCATAAAGCCTCTGATGCCACGCCATGGTCTCCTGGCGTGTGTACTCCAGGTAGGCCTATGGTATGACATGATGGAACTCATAAAACTACTAAATGCGGAAAATGATGTGAGCAATGAAGATAAGAGGGAAAATACTTACAGATTGTTGCTCCTGAAAGAGGGACTGTGTATTGGTCAGTGGCTGGCTCGTGCGCTAGCTCAGGCTCGGGTCGATCTGACGAAGCTGTGTGTAGGAGATACTAGGAGTGATCACAGCATCGAGAACTGCCTCCCGACCGTGCTCCTTGGACCCCATCCTCACCACCGCCATGTCGTCCAGAGGCGCCGCAATGGGGTCAGGTGTGTCAGGATGTAACTTCAGATACGCTTCGGAGTAGGCCTTCTTCCTCCCTGCGATCTTCTTGCCGTGGTACTTGGGCTCGTCAGGCCCTGGAATGATGAGCGACAAGAACATGGTCTTCCGTTGCATTAGGGCACCGGGAGGAAGATTGAGCGGAATTACAAACACATGCCAGCAGCTGTATGGATTGGACGGCATACCATATGGATTCAACCCATCACCTGATATGGCTATTCTGACATTCCCAGCCTCGGCTGCTTCCTCGGGGTATTCTTCATCGAATGACTTCCATGCTTCCCCTCCCGATGGATGTACGATTTTTTTTGGATTGTACCTTATACCTTCCTTGTGCCACTTCATCATTTTGGCAGACTCCTTCGTGATGAAAAGGCACTGCAGTCTTTTTATAAAATCAAGATACCGAAGAACCTTAACGGGGATGGTTAGCTACTTTTTCTCACCATCCTCACCGACCACCTCAATGTACCGAGACGAACCGCACTTCCTACAGTACTTGTCATCCGCATACTCGTGCCTAAACAAAAGGCAATTCTTCAGGCAAACATCTACTTTCTCATAATCCATAGAGAGTGCCTTCATGATTTTCTTTGTATCGTACATGCTTTTCGGCAGTTCATGACCCTTAGGGAGGCTGTTAGCCCTTACTCCCAGGAATACTTCGAAGCATGGCTACAGCCGTACTCAGCCTTGATTGCAATCAGTTGCGAGATGGCATCCAGCTGAGATATTTTCGCACCCGCATAAAGAGGTTTCTTCGACGAGGCCAAGACCTCCAAGAAGGCCTTTGCGGTTGCCTCCGGCTCCTCCGGTTCATTCTCTGAAGGTGCCGCATTTTCCGTTTCTGCAACAATGACATCATCTAGCATGTCCCTGACCCCGTCGTCCTCATATCCATCGATGCGTTGTCGCATCACCTCCTCTCTACCACGGTCCTGCTCGGCTATGTTTATCGGCGGCATGTCAAAGTTTGGCATATATCCGTGCGTGCGAAGGTGCTCACTCATGTCCGTCTGATTTCTACGGTGAAGTCTGGCACATCTCGCACAGGGGCATGGTGGGATAATTCTCATTGGACGACGAAATATCTCCTTCAAATACACATCGGTTTTCGCGATCCACTATGATGTTACTCGATTCCGACGGATAAAACCACTGTACATCCACTGATTATCTGCCATCCTCTGCTTTTTTGCAACCCACACAACATAATTAAGGATTCACTTAAATTAATCACATCAAATTTTCAGTTTCTACCGCGTTTAATCCACCTACATCTCTAATAGGTAAAGATGGGTCCTAATCCCACCCGAGGATGTGTAGATTGAGTACGTTCTCCATTCTACCCCGTTTCGAGACAAAATTTCGGCAGCACCTCCCCGTTGTTCTCCAGATACACGTCTCGGCAAATAGCCGAGAGAATGTGCTCCGGAGAACAACGAGGAGGCGCCGCCAAAATCCTGTCTCGGAACGGGGTAGAACATGGAGAACATACCCAATCTACACATCCTCGGGCTGTCCATGGAAAACGCTGGACAATCCAAAAGAGCTGCGGTGATAAATATGCAATTGAATGCATATTTATCGATGCAACCCTTTCGGACGGGAGACCTAGGTTACGCGACTTGATGTGAAAATTTAATCTAGTGACATGGAAAAAAAGTGGACGAGGTCATGGAATTGTTGCTCACCCTCCGATGTAGTCGATCAAAGCAGAGGGACGATCGTGGACCAACACCTCCAACGTCGACAATCACTCCACGAAGATGGAACACCACAAATCCTGTTAATTACACCGAGTGGAAAAAATTTAGGTCATCACCTCACATTAAGCATTGACACTTTAAACTATAAAGAAAAATCATATTTTGTCAACTGTCAAATTTGGAAGAACTAATCATATCGCAATTTAGGTCATCACCTCACATTAAGCATTGACACATCAATTTTTTTAGCAAGATCATCATGATGAAATAACCACTTATCATATCCCAAATTTGAAGCACATCTCACATAGCTACTTAACAACATCACAAACTGAAAATAAAATCTTCGTTAACAATTTTATAAACTAAGTGACTCAAGTTGCTTTTTTAACTATGATAATTCATTTTGCCGAGATTCATCCATCTAGCAACCTAACCGTAGCAAAATAATTCGTTTTGCCGAGATTCCTCCATCCATCTAAGACACATACAACATTCATCCATCCAGCAACCTAACAACATCCAACATCCATCCATGCATCCATTCATACATCCAACAGTAGCTAAATAATGCAAAAAAATGAAGAAAAAAAGAAGTGTTAGCTCACCGGGCAGAGAGGCGTCGCGGTGGTGGCGTTGGAGGCAGGGGCCGGCGGTGGAGGTGACGGGAGGGCCGGGGCGGGGTTGGGCCGGCCGGAGAAGCCCGGCCAACACAGCAGGGGCGCGGGCCGGCGAGAGCCGCGGCCAGCCGTGCTCGGGACCGCCGGCAGCGCCGCACAGGGTCGAGGAGGAGGCGGTGTGGTCGGGGCGGCGGGGCGTTGGAGAGACAGGGGCGGTCGGGGCGCGGGGTTGGAGAGGGTAGGCCGGGCGGGGTCGAGGCGGCGGGGGGTTGGGCGGCGGCGGCGGCGCGGGTTGTGAGGAGGCGCGGGGTTCGGCGGCGCGGCACGGGGCGGGGCTGGACCGGGGTGGAGGCGAGGTGGCGCGAGGTTCGGCAGCGGCGGCGCGGGTTGTAAGGAGGCGGCGGCGTGGGCGGGTGGAGGCCTAGGCGCGCGACGGCGGCGATGCGGTTGGGAGGCGCCGGGGGTTGGGGAGAGAGGAGGAGAACGAGTGGACAGGGCGCCCCAGGAGATGGATAAGGTGAGTATATGCCGACGGCTTAGCCGTCGGCATATCTCTGTATGCCACGTGTACGCCTATGCCGACGGCCAAGCTGTCGGCATAGGTATATATTTATTTCATTATTTTAAGGTGCATTTTTCCAAACACATAAATATTAAACATGTTTATTGGTTCTCACAAAAAAATTGACTGCATTCTGCCCGTCGGAATAGATAGTTTTCGGCCCAACGTGGCTGCTTCCCCCCTCCGTGACACGGCGGCAGCGACGACCGTGAGGGGTGCACACCCCGGAGCCGCGTGTCGGGTGCCTGCGAGTAACATCACACTTCCACAAGCGTAGGAGGGCCCACCGCAACACCTGGCGGCATTGCTACCCCCCCTCCGGTACCCCGTCCCGTCTAACCCTCACGGACGGCGCCGCCGCCGGCACCTGGAGGGGGGAAACGGACGCGTCGGGTCTACACGGAGGGGATCTTGCCGTGGGTCTGGCCCGGATGTTGCTCCAAATTGTTCCTATGGGCTGACCTAACACAACCGGGTGGATACGTCCACTGCTCAAAGCCCGTCCGTGCAAAGTCAAAGGGGTAGATCCCGTGGTCAAACGCTACAGGGTTAGGCGGGACGGGGGCCCTAGGGGGGTAGCAATGCCACCGGAGCGTCGCACCGGGACCTCATACATGCGGGATGGTGTGTTGGCATGTCCCAAGAGGCGGCACACGTCTCCGGGGTGTGCCCCCCTCAAGGACGGCGCCGCCGTCGGCACCTAGAGGGGGGGAAACGGACGCGTCGAGTCTACACGGAGGGGATCTTGCCATGGGTCTGGCCCGGATGTTGCTCCAAAGTGTTCCTATGGGCTGACCTAACACAACCGGGTGGATACGTCCACTGCTAAAAGCCTGTCCGTGCAAAGTCAAAGGGGTAGATCCCGTGGTTAAACGCTACAGGGTTAGGCGGGACGGGGGCCCTAGGGGGTAGCAATGCCACCGGAGCATCGCACTGGGACCTCATACATGCGGGATGGTGTGGTGGAATGTCCGAAGAGGCGGCACGCATCTTCGGGGTTTGCCCCCCCCCCCTCTGCCGCATTGTTACCGCAGAACGTCTACTACCGTGTCATCGCCGTCCGTGAGGGGGGGGGCCACGCCCCGGAGACGCGTACCGCCTCTTCGGACATGCCACCACACCACCCCGCATGTATGAGGGCCCGGTGCGACGCTCCGGTGGCATTGCTACCCCCCAGTGCCCCCGTCCCGCCTAACCCTGTAGCGTTTGACCACGGGATCTAGCCCTTTGACTTTGCACGAACGGGCTTTGACCAGTGGACCTCCCCACCCGGTTGTGTTAGGTCAGCCCATAGGAACACTTTGGAGCAACATCCGGGCCAGACCCACAGCAAGATCCCCTCCGTGTAGACCCCACACGTCCGTTTCCCCCCTCCAGGTGCCGGCGGCAGCGCCGTCCGTGAGGGGGGGGGCACACCCCGGACATGTGTGACGGGCGTTTGCAACCGCCACAACACTTCCAGACTTGTGAGAGGCCGCCTACGCAAGATTTGGCGGCATGCTAGGCCCCGGAGGCCGCCGGCCACAGCCGTAGACGCGCGAAGGGCAATCCGCGTAGAGGGAATTTTTCGGATACTTCTCCATCAACAAAAATTATGAAAAAATACCATCGTTCCTATAGCACATGTGCCCACGTCGTGCAAAAAAACTCATGATTTTATCGCGCTCCGAGTATTTAGTAATATTGACGCCGCATCGTTACCGCAGAACGTCTACTACCATGTCATCGCCGTCCGTGAGGGGGGCGGGCACACCCGGAGATGCGTCCCGCCTCTTCGGACATGCCACCACACCACCCCGCATGTATGAGGGCCCGGTGCGACACTCCGGCGGCATTGCTACCCCCCCCCCCAGTGCCCCCGTCCCGCCTAACCCTGTAGCGTTTGACCACGGGATCTAGCCCTTTGACTTTGCACGGACGGGCTTTGACCAGTGGACCTCCCCACCCGGTTGTGTTAGGTCAGCCCATAGGAACACTTTGGAGCAACATCCGGGCCAGACCCACAGCAAGATCCCCTCTGTGTAGACCCCACGCGTCCGTTTCCCCACTCCAGGTGCCGGCGGCGGCGCCGTCCGTGAGGGGGGCACACCCCGGACACGCGTGCCGGGCGTTTGCAACCGCCACAACACTTCCAGACTTGTGAGAGGCCGCCTATGCAAGATTTGGCGGCATGCTAGCCCCCGGAGGCCGCCGGCCACAGCCGTAGACGCGCGAAGGGCAATCCGCGTAGAGGGAATTTTTCGGATACTTCTCCATCACCAAAAATTATGAAAAAATACCATCGTTCCTATAGCACATGTGCCCACGTCGTGCAAAAAAACTCATGATTTATCGCGCTCCGAGTATTTAGTAATATTGACGCCGGATCGTTACCGCAGAACGTCTACTACCGTGTCATCGCCGTCCGTGAGGGGGGGGCCACGCCCCGGAGACGCGTCCCGCCTCTTCGGACATGCCACCACACCACCCCGCATGTATGAGGGCCCGGTGCGACGCTCCGGTGGCATTGCTACCCCCCCCCCAGTGCCCCCGTCCCGCCTAACCCTGTAGCGTTTGACCACGGGATCTAGCCCTTTGACTTTGCACGGACGGGCTTTGACCAGTGGACCTCCCCACCCGGTTGTGTTAGGTCAGCCCATAGGAACACTTTGGAGCAACATCCGGGCCAGACCCACAGCAAGATCCCCTCCGTGTAGACCCCACGCGTCCGTTTCCCCCCTCCAGGTGCCGGCGGCGGCGCCGTCCGTGAGGGGGGCACACCCCGGACACGCGTGCCGGGCGTTTGCAACCGCCACAACACTTCCAGACTTGTGAGAGGCCGCCTACGCAAGATTTGGCGGCATGCTAGCCCCCGGAGGCCGCCGGCCACAGCCGTAGACGCGCGAAGGGCAATCCGCGTAGAGGGAATTTTTCGGATACTTCTCCATCACCAAAAATTATGAAAAAATACCATCGTTCCTATAGCACATGTGCCCACGTCGTGCAAAAAAACTCATGATTTTATCGCGCTCCGAGTATTTAGTAATATTGACGCCGCATCGTTACCGCAGAACGTCTACTACCGTGTCATCGCCGTCCGTGAGGGGGGGCCACGCACCGGAGACGCGTCCCGCCTCTTCGGACATGCCACCACACCACCCCGCATGTATGAGGGCCCGGTGCGACGCTCCGGTGGCATTGCTACCCCCAGTGCCCCCGTCCCGCCTAACCCTGTAGCGTTTGACCACGGGATCTAGCCCTTTGACTTTGCACGGACGGGCTTTGACCAGTGGACCTCCCCACCCGGTTGTGTTAGGTCAGCCCATAGGAACACTTTGGAGCAACATCCGGGCCAGACCCACAGCAAGATCCCCTCCGTGTAGACCCCACGCGTCCGTTTCCCCCCTCCAGGTGCCGGCGGCGGCGCCGTCCGTGAGGGGGGGCACACCCCGGACACGCGTGCCGGGCGTTTGCAACCGCCACAACACTTCCAGACTTGTGAGAGGCCGCCTACGCAAGATTTGGCGGCATGCTAGCCCCCGGAGGCCGCCGGCCACAGCCGTAGACGCGCGAAGGGCAATCCGCGTAGAGGGAATTTTTCGGATACTTCTCCATCACCAAAAATTATGAAAAAATACCATCGTTCCTATAGCACATGTGCCCACGTCGTGCAAAAAAACTCATGATTTTATCGCGCTCCGAGTATTTAGTAATATTGACGCCGCATCGTTACCGCAGAACGTCTACTACCGTGTCATCGCCGTCCGTGAGGGGGGGCCACGCACCGGAGACGCGTCCCGCCTCTTCGGACATGCCACCACACCACCCCGCATGTATGAGGGCCCGGTGCGACGCTCCGGTGGCATTGCTACCCCCAGTGCCCCCGTCCCGCCTAACCCTGTAGCGTTTGACCACGGGATCTAGCCCTTTGACTTTGCACGGACGGGCTTTGACCAGTGGACCTCCCCACCCGGTTGTGTTAGGTCAGCCCATAGGAACACTTTGGAGCAACATCCGGGCCAGACCCACAGCAAGATCCCCTCCGTGTAGACCCCACGCGTCCGTTTCCCCCCTCCAGGTGCCGGCGGCGGCGCCGTCCGTGAGGGGGGGCACACCCCGGACACGCGTGCCGGGCGTTTGCAACCGCCACAACACTTCCAGACTTGTGAGAGGCCGCCTACGCAAGATTTGGCGGCATGCTAGCCCCCGGAGGCCGCCGGCCACAGCCGTAGACGCGCGAAGGGCAATCCGCGTAGAGGGAATTTTTCGGATACTTCTCCATCACCAAAAATTATGAAAAAATACCATCGTTCCTATAGCACATGTGCCCACGTCGTGCAAAAAAACTCATGATTTTATCGCGCTCCGAGTATTTAGTAATATTGACGCCGCATCGTTACCGCAGAACGTCTACTACCGTGTCATCGCCGTCCGTGAGGGGGGGGCCACGCACCGGAGACGCGTCCCGCCTCTTCGGACATGCCACCACACCACCCCGCATGTATGAGGGCCCGGTGCGACGCTCCGGTGGCATTGCTACCCCCAGTGCCCCCGTCCCGCCTAACCCTGTAGCGTTTGACCACGGGATCTAGCCCTTTGACTTTGCACGGACGGGCTTTGACCAGTGGACCTCCCCACCCGGTTGTGTTAGGTCAGCCCATAGGAACACTTTGGAGCAACATCCGGGCCAGATGTTGCCATGGGCCTATGGGCTGACCTTACACAACCAGGTGGATAAGTCTACTGCTCAAAGCCCGTCCGTGCAAAGTCAAAGGGGTAGATCCCGTGGTCAAACACTACAGGGTTAGGCGGGGCGGGGGCCCTAGGGGGGTAGCAATGCCACCGGAGTGTCGCACCGGGACCTCATACAAGCCGCGTGCCGGGTGCCTACGCCTGCCACCATGCTTATATAACCGTAGGAGGGCCACCGCAACACTTGGCGGCATTGCTACCCCCCAGGTACCCCGTCCCATCTAACCCTGACACAGACGACCGCCGGGTCTATCCCTTTGACTTTCGCTGGACGTAGTTTGACCGGTGGATCTTTTCACAGTCCCGGCACAAGCCACCCCAAGATTCCCTCTGCGTCGGCCCGACGTGGCCGTTTCCCCCCTCCGGGGCACGGCGGCATCGATGCCCGTGAGAGGGGAGGGGGCACACCCCGGAGCCGCGTGCCTGCACCTGCCACCACGTTTCCACAACCGTAGGAGGGCCCACCGCAACACCTGGCGGCATTGCTACCCCCCACAGGTACCCGACCCGTCCCGTCTAACCTCTCTGTGACACGACGGAAGAAGGCCCGTGTGGGGGGCAATCGATATATGTTTTCTGTATATTTAAGTTAATGAAATTAGTATTGGAAAAAAATAAAAAATAATAAGAGAAAATACAAAAAATATTATTAGAAATCTATGCCTACGGCAAAGCCGTCGGCATAGCTACGGCCACGGAACGGTAGAGCCCTGGATCGATGACGTGGCAAAAACCATGGGCCAGGCCTATGCCGACGGCCTAGCCGTCGGCATAGAAATGCCACCCCACGGGACCGACGAATGACGCGAATCGATGACGTGGCGGCGCGGCGGATCGATGACGTCGGCATAGCTATGCCGACGACCACCGTTAGCCCGTCGGCGTAGCCTGACGCCGTCAAACTGCCGTCGCCGCCTGGGTAGACGGGCCCACGCGATATGCCGACGGCCTGCTCTATGCCGACGGCCCCCGTCGGTATATTCGGAGAAACGCCGACGGCTTATCTATGCCGACGGCCCCCGTCGGCATAGATGGCTATACGCCGACGGCTTTAGTTGGGTCGTCGGGGTATGCCCATATATGCCGACGGGGGCCGTCGGCATAGATACGACCATCGGCAAAACAAGTTTTTCTGGTAGTGGGTATCATGAGCTAGGTTGTTTGAAGGCCGTGGACTGTTGATTCAGAGGAAGTATCGAGTTTGAAATGCAGCCGGTTGCGGTGTGGTTCTCTGCAAGATTGAAGAAAGCATATCAGTGGAAGGCACGTGTACACGCAGCAAGCTTGATGTGCGGCGATGGATCAGGAGGATCGATCGGTCAGAAACGCAGAAGCGGCCGCGGCGAAAGCGCACTCGAGAAGGCGTCAGCGACCAATCGATTGGGATCATGCAGCTACGCCAGGTCGTGGAGCGGCCATACGCGTGACGTGTCCAGGCGCCGGAAGCCCATGTGGGGCAGCGCGGCATGCCGGAGCTGCAGGGCATCGGCGCGGTGCTGCGTGTCGGAGCGGTAGAGCTTCAGTGCAACATGCCGGAACTACGGCGGAGCTGCAGGGCATCGGCACGGTGCTGCGCGTTAGAGTGGCAGAGCTACAGCGCAACATGCCGGAGCTGCGACAGGCCGCCGGCGCGGCGTTGGGCCACCGCGTGCCGGTGTCGTGGCTGCAATGAAGCATGGCCTGAGCTGTGATGGGCCGCCGGCACTGCATTGGAGCACCGCACACCTGTGTCACGGCTGCAGTGAAGCATGGCCAGAGCGGCAGCAGACCGCCGGCGTTGCGTTGGAGCACCGCGTGCCGGTGTCGCGGCTGCAACGAAACATGGCCGGAGCTGCGACGGGCCGGCGGCGCTGCGTTGGAGCACCGTCGTGCCGGTGTTGGATGCATCGCCGCGCTGCCGAACACCCAGCCCCGCTGATGAGGGTGTGTGGCTCCTGCTTCCGCGGCGACTCGTGATTGTTGTTTAAGTGTGAATCAAACGACTGTAAGGGAAGAATCAGATGGATGTGCAACGCCCATAAAATTATCAATATTTCCGAATGGCAAATTTTACATTGCATTTTTTTGACGTGAATGGCAGGAGCCCTGCCTTTGCATTATAGTAGGGGAAGAAAAAGGGTACAGAACGGATTCCCCTTCGGGGAGTGTCTGAGTTTAGACACTCCTACATCAGCGAACTGAAAGCCACTCATACACACTAAAACAAAAACAAAGAACACTCACACTCTCTCCCTCCAGGCATCCCTGAAGCATCTAACATCCTCTTGAATTAGGCCCGTAAGAGCAAAAGCCGATAATTCCTTTAGCTCGAAAATTCTTCTGTTCTGCTCCTTCCATAAGTTCCACAGTATGTATGCCGCCAATGTGATCTCCTCGTTTAATTTCTCTTTTGGCCGGTTTGCAATGCACAATCTGTCCCAGCATTCCCCGATGGATTGGGCTGCGGCAGCAATATCCCACAACGCAGCATTGGGTTGCCGGAACTGGAACCAAACCTCTTTTGAATAAGAGCACAGCAACGCGGTGTGATCCGCAGTTTCAGGCTCCTGGTCACATAATTTGCACTTATTGTTGTGAGGCCATCCTCGAGCTCGAAGTCGATCTGCAGTCCAGTTTCTGTTCTGAAGCAGTAGCCAGATGTAAAACTTAACTTTTCCTTCCATTTTACTTCGCCATACTCTGGATAGCCATGGCTTCTCAATCCTTGTGAGAAATTGCACCGCATATGCTGAGCGTGCAGTGTACATACTATTTGCAGCAAGACTCCAAGCAATTGCATCTGTCTCCGGCAGCAATGCAATTTGGTTCACCTCCTCCCATAGTTGCACGAACTGTGTGAGCTGGTCGATGTTGTCCATTCTTTGCAGCCCCTGCATCCATCTTCCATCCCGCAATCCTTCCTTGACAGTTATCTTTTTGAATCTTGCAAGCTTGAACAGGGCCGGTGCTTTATCACTTGGGGCCTCCCCGTTGAGCCAACGGTCTCTCCAGAAACTTGCGATGTTTCCATTATTGCCTAGCATTATCCTCGTGCAACTATTGAACAGTTGTTTATCAGTGTCATCACAAGGTGTTGCCGATCCCTTCCACGACCTATCTCTATCTTCCCATCTAAACCACTCCCATCGCAGCCTTAAGGCCCTGCTGAAACACTCGATGTTTTTGATCCCGAGCCCTCCATATTGCTTCGGTGAGCACACTTGTTTCCAGTTTACCAGACTCTTTCCCCCTATTGTTTTGTCCTCTGCCTCCTAGAGGAAAAAAATTCGTAGTTTTGTCCACCTTTTTTATAAACCACTTGTCCGGTGAGAAGGTCGTCAGAAAAAAAGTTGCTGTAGCCGTGACCACCGAATTGGTATACACCAGTCTTCCCATTCTGTTTAGGTATCTTTCTTTCCTGGGCGTCAGCTTCCCAGCTATCTTATCAATCAGCGGTTGCACCTGCACTCTCTTTGGCTTTCGTACCCCTAGAGGCAGTCCAAGATACTGGCAAGGGAGATCACCGTGCACTCCCCGAAAATTTGCCATAAGAGGCAGTAGATCAATGCCGGCGCATGAAATAGGTTATGCCACCGTCTTCTGAATGTTTGTTTGAAGACCTGAAGCATCTCCAAATAACTTCAAAATGGCCTGCACAGCATGAAAATCACTTTGCACTGGGATGATGAAAAGTGCCGCGTCATCGGTGTAGAAGCTTGATCGAAATCACTCAATGCGAATATTCAGAGGCGCCAGAATCCTTCTTTCCGTGGCCAAGGACAACAATCTTTGCAGCGGCTCCATTGCTAGAATGAATAGCAAAGGGGAAAGGGGATCCCCCTGCCTGAAACCTCTCATATGCAGAAACGGCGATCCCGGGGATCCGTTCAACAACACTCTTGAAGAGGAGGAGGAAAGTATCAAAGAGATCATGTCCCTCCACCTCTGCCCAAATCCCATTGCCTCCAAAACCTCAAGCAAGAAACTCCATGAGACAGAGTCAAACGCCTTGGCCACATCGAGCTTGAGGAAAACCAGAGGGGCTTTGGCCGAGTGCGCGGCCTTGAGAACATTCCTCACATAGAGGAAGTTATCCTGAATTAAACGTCCCCGGATAAAGGCACTCTGATTATGCGTGACCAGGAAGTTTATCTCCGGGGTGACCCGAGCTGCCAACATCTTGCTCACCAGCTTTGGGATGCTATGAATGAGACTAATAGGTCTGAAATCGCAGGCATCCTGTGCCCCCTCCTTCTTTGGCAGCAACACAACGTTTGGCGTGTTAATGAGCTTCCAATTCTGTCCTCTGAGGCTGGCGACACAATTTACAGCAGCTAACAGATCCATCTTAACTATTTGCCAGCATCTTTTGAAAAAAGCACCCGTGAACCCATCTGAACCTGGTGCCTTTTCACCATACGATTCGGAGATCGCAGCCAGCAACTCTTGCTCCATAAAAGCTCCATCAAGATGCCTCAAATCGCACATTGGAAGGCCCAGAGTTTCCTAGTTTAGCTCCGCAGTTCTGGCAAAAGGTGTTCCCATGAGGCCCTTGAATCTATCGAAGAGGATTTTGGCCTTGGCAGCATGGTCAGAAACAGGACCATTGGCACCATTCAGCCGCGGAATATAGTTTTTGCGTCTCCTCCCAGAGGCTCGCAAGTGGAAAAAACGCGTACTTGCATCACCCTCTCTGATTTCAGCCATTCTTGATTTTTGTCGCCACCTAGCTCTATCCAGAGCAGCAAAGCCGAGCAGCTTGGTCTTCAGACGTGCACGTAGCTGCCTCTCTCCATCTGATAACTGCCTCTCCTCTTGTGCCAAGTCCAGGTTGAAGATCACCTCCGTAGCTGCAGCCGAAATGAAAGCAGTCCACCTCATCTTTTGCTTGTTCCAAGACTTGAGCGCCTTAGCTGTCCTAGTGAGTTTCGTGTGCAATGCCCTGACCGGATCAGCAGAAACAACTTCCTTGCTCCAAGCTTGGTTTACCACCTCTTCGAAATCATCACATCTGAGCCAATGATTTTCAAACCGAAAGGCCTTTTGCTTGTTTATCTCCATTCTCCGCAGCAGAAGGGGGCAATGATCGGATATGTTGGTCGAGGCAGGCGATAACTTAAAGTGGGGGAAAGTAGCCTCCCACTTATTGGTGACCATAATTCTATCTATCTTGGTTAGGGTGATGTTTTCCCTCTCGTTTGACCAGGTGAACCTTCTTCCAATCAGTGGAAAAACAATTAATTGAAGATCATCCACAACCCCTCTGAATTTTCCCATCATCCGCAGATTTATGTTAGAGTTGCTCTTGTCACTTGCCCGACAGAGTCTCCGAGGATCATCCACCTGGGCAGCAGGTGTTGCTTGATCGACTTGATCTCATCAATGAATGCCAACTTGTCAGCCTCCGCCTGCGGCCCATAGACCCCGGTTATTGACCATCTTTGCCCGACTGTCTTGTTTCTGATCGTTTCAGAGACAGAATGCAGTCCCGCTGCCAATGGTTCAGCCATTAATTCATGGTCGTCAGTGCAAACAATTAGAATTCCTCCTCTGGATCCAACCGCTGGCAGAGCGATGAAATGTTCCCCAAATCTCGGTCCCAGAGCCTCAACCACTATGCTCCTGGTCATGTCGCAGATCTTTGTTTCTTGCAGACAGACTATGTTGTAGTTTAGGCCAGCCACAAACAGTTGCACAGCCCTCCTCTTCGCCAGATTATTCAGTCCCCTCACATTCCAATTCAGAATGGTAAAATCCATAAATCAGATACAACAATACTCAACTCTGAAACTGCCCCCCCTCCTGGAGCGACTTGGTACAATCAGGCAACAAGAAACCCAAGACTCGAGCTACGCACGACAGCAGGAACACCCACCATCCTAAACAAAGACTGAAGAAGACCACTAACATAATTAAACCTGGACACCAACACATCTAAAGAAACCTGCGCAATCAGACGCAGATCGCCTGATCTTGCCCGCTGATCCCCTTGCTCTTGCGCTTGCCATGTCCATCAGCATCCATCAATTGATTCCACTGCAGCAATGAAGTTCCTGTGCAGCGGCTTCTTGTATAGCTCCCTATATCTCTGCAGATCCGCCGCGGGAGCAGCGGCCGCGGGCACGTCAGCTTGCGAGATGCCGCTCTTCTTGAGGAGGACCAGCTTCACCTTGTCCATCGTGGAAAAGCCAGTTTATGGCTTGCTGGCCAGCCTTCCACTGCTTCTTTTAGCAGGCGGGTCCGCCCGGCTCGCCGCCATCTTGCCGCCGTCGACCAGCGCCTGGAGCAGAGCATGGGTTGGGGGAGAGGAGCAGGCGATGAGGAACATGTCAAGCAGGTCAGACACCGCGCTGCCATCTCCTAACTCCTCCAGCCCATCCCCACCCACAGCCGCCTTTTGCAGATCATCAGCCTGCAGTCCATCTTCGGGCGGCCCATCATCATTTTCATGGAAGAGCCCAGCGGATGGCAGCAGCCCATTTGTTGGGCCTTCCCGCGGCGAGTGTGGCCCAAAAAGCTCTGGCTGCTCTCCCTTTTCCTCGGTCAAAATTCCTTCTCCTGCCTCTCGCTCCTTCTCCATGCATGGGATCCCTCCGAGTAGCGCACATTCACTAACACCCTGAGCAGGATGAGAGAGGCCATGCACCTCAGCCATCTCGCCTCTGAGCGTCGCCCCCCCCTTCCTCTTCTAGCCTGGCTCCTCCTTTCCCGCTCTGCACCACCTCATCGCTCTGCCCCAACGGAGCCATCATCAGATCCTGCAGACTTTCACGAGCAGGGGCCGGCCGCAGCTCCTCCAGCTCCATCTGCCCCTCTCTCCCCCATTCCATTCTTTGTCGTGGTCTCCACTGCCACCACCAGCTTCTCAGTCTGTTGGTCAACTGGTCCCAGCGCATCGCCCAAGCAAGCAAACGGGTCTGAGCCCCTGGGCCCGCCATCCATCCCCGTCGAATCGATGAGCGGCAGTACCACCGCATCGATCGCCAGCTGATCGGCGTGTCACCGACCACCAGCACCTCCGCCGCCTGTCGTGCCTCCCCCACCCTGCTGCTCCCGCCTTCCTCCGATCTACTGGAACCCCGGACTGGCCTCCCTGTAGCCATGACCGCTGCCGTATGATACGTCCATTTTGCATCATGCTTTTATATCAATATTTATTGCATTATGGGATGTCATTACACACTATGTCACAATACTTACATCTATTCTCTCTTATTTTACAAGGTTTACATAAAGAGGGAGAATGCCGACAGCTGGAATTCTGGGCTGGAAAAGGAGCAAATATTAGAGACCTATTCTGCACAGCTCCAAAAGTCCTGAAACTTCACGGATGATGTTTTCCAAATACATAAAAAATACTGAGCGCAAGAACCTCACCAGGGAGGCCACACCCTTCCCACGAGGGTGGGGGGCACGCCCTACCTCCCAGGGCGCGCCCCCTACCTCATGGGCCCCCTGGTGGCCCTCCGGTGGCCATCTTCTGCTATATGGAGTCTTTCGATGGGAAAAAAATCATAAGCCATCTTCTCGGACGAAACTCCGCCGCCACGAGGCGGAACCTTGGCGGAATCAATCTAGGGCTCTGGCGGAGCTGTTCTGCCGGGGAAACTTCCCTCCCGGAGGGGGAAATCATCGCCATCATCATCACCAACGCTCCTCTCATCGGGAGAGGGCAATCTCCATCAACATCTTCATCAGCACCATCTCATCTCAAAACCCTAGTTCATCTCTTGTATCCAATTCTTGTCTCCAAGTCCGGGATTGGTGCTAGTAGGTTGCTAGTAGTGTTAATTACTCCTTGTAGTTGATGCTAGTTGGTTTAATTGGTGGAAGATCATATGTTCAGATCCTATATGCATATTAATACCCCTCTGATTATGAACATGTTTATGCTTTGTGAGTAGTTACTTTTGTTCCTGAGGACATGGGAGAAGTCTTGCTATTAGTAGTCATGTGAATTTGGTATTCGTTCGATATTTTGATGAGATGTATGTTGTCTCTCCTCTAGTGGTGTTATGTGAACGTCGACTACATGACACTTCACCATTATTTGGGCCTAGAGGAAGGCATTGGGAAGTAATAAGTAGATGATGGGTTGCTAGAGTGACAGAAGCTTAAACCCTAGTTTATGCGTTGCTTCGTAAGGGGCTGATTTGGATCCATATGTTTCATGCTATGGTTAGGTTTACCTTAATACTTTTGTTGTATTTGCGGATGCTTGCAATAGAGGTTAATCATAAGTGGGATGCTTGTCCAAGTAAGGACAGCACCCAAGCACCGGTCCACCCACATACCAAATTATCAAAGTACCGAACGCGAATCATATGAACGTGATGAAAACTAGCTTGACGATATTCCCATGTGTCCTCGGGAGCGCTTTACATCATATAAGAGTTTGTCCAGGCTTGTCCTTTGCTACAAAAGGATTGGGCCACCTTGCTGCACTTTATTTACTTTTGTTACTTGTTGCTCGTTACAAATTATCCTATCACAAAACTATCTGTTACCACTTATTTCAGTACTTGCAGAGAATACCTTGCTGGAAACCGCTTATCATTTCCTTCTGCTCCTCGTTGGGTTCGACACTCTTACTTATCGAAAGGACTACGATAGATCCCCTATACTTGTGGGTCATCAAGACTCTTTTCTGGCGCCGTTGCCGGGGAGTGAAGCGCCTTTGGTAGGTGGAATTTGGTAAGGAAAAATTTATATAGTGTGCTGAAATTTACTGTCACTTGTTACCATGGAAGGTAATCCTCTGAGGGGCTTGTTCGGGGTATCTTCACCCCGACCAGTAGAGCAAAGAGTTGCTCCTCAACCTACTGAACCTACTGAAAATGAATATGAAAATGAAAATGCTTGCTTTGAAGTTCCTTCGGGTATGATAGAAAAACTGCTAGCTAATCCTTTTCTAGGAGATGGAACAAAACATCCTGATGAACATCTGATATATGTGGATCAAGTTTGTGGATTATTTAAGCTTGCAGGTGTACCCGGAGATGTTGTTAAGAAGAAGGTCTTTCCCTTATCTTTGAGGGGAGATGCATCGACATGGTATAGGCTATGTGATGATATGAGGTCTTGGAATTACAAACGATTGAAATTGGAATTTCATCAGAAGTTTTATCCTATGCATCTTGTTCATCGTGATCGCAATTATATATATAATTTTTGGCCTCGCGAAGGAGAAAGCATCGCTCAAGCTTGGGGGAGGCTTAAATCAATGTTATATTCATGCCCCAATCATGAGCTCTCAAGAGAAATGATTATTCAAAAATTTTATGCTCGGCTTTCTGGTAACAATCGCACCATGCTTGATACTTCTTGTGCTGGCTCTTTTATGATGAAGACTATTGAATTCAAATGGGATTTATTGGAAAGAATTAAACGCAACTCTGAAGATTGGGACCTCGACAATGGTAAGGAGTCAGGTATGACACCTAGTTTTGATTGTGTTAAATCTTTTATGGATACCGATATTTTTCGTAAATTTAGCACTAAATATGGACTTGACTCTGAGATAGTAGCTTCTTTCTGTGAATCTTTTGCTACTTATGTTGATCTCCCCAAGGAGAAGTGGTTTAAATATCATCCTCCCATAGAAGTAAAAGTAGCTGCACCTATTAAAGTTGAAGAAAAGACTATTACTTATAATGATCCTATTGTTCCTACTTCTTATGTTGAGAAACCACCTTTCCCTGTTAGGATAAAGGATCATGCTAAAGCTTCAACTGTGGTTCGTAAAAGCAATATTAAAACATATACACCTCCTGAGCAAGTTAAAGTTGAACCTAATATTGCTATTGTTAAAGATCTCTTGTCTGATAATATTGATGGGCATGTTATTTATTTCTGTAATGAAACTGCTAGAATTGCTAAACCCCGTGATAAAGATAAACCTAGACCTGTAGTAGGCATGCCTGTTATTTCTGTTAAAATAGGAGATCATTGTTATCATGGCTTATGTGATATGGGTGCTAGTGCTAGTGCAATACCTTATTCCTTATACAAAGAAGTTATGCATGATATTGCACCTGCTGAGATGGAAGATATTGATGTCACAATTAAACTTGCCAATAGAGATACTATTTCACCAATGGGAATTGTTAGAGATGTTGAAGTCTTGTGTGGGAAAACTAAATATCCTGCTGATTTTCTTGTTCTTGGTTCCCCACAAGATAGCTTTTGTCCCATTATATTTGGTAGACCCTTCTTAAATACTGTTAACGCTACCATAGATTGCAAAAGAGATGTTGTTACTGTCGGTTTAGATGATATGACTCATGAATTTAATTTTTCTAAATTTAGTAGACAACACCGTGAAGAAGAATTACCTAGTAAGGATGAAATTATTGGTCTTGCTTCTATTGCCGTACCTCCTAGTGATCCTTTAGAACAATATTTGCTAGACCATGAAAACGATATGTTTATGAATGAAAGAAGGGAATTAGATGAAGTATTCTTTAAACAGGAACCTATTCTGAAAAATAATTTACCTGTTGAAATCCTAGGGGATCCTCCTCCACCCAAGGGTGATCCCGTGTTTGAGCTTAAACCGTTACCTGATACCCTTAAATATGCTTATCTTGATGAGAAAAAAGATATATCCTGTTATTATTAGTGCTAACCTTTCAGAGCATGAAGAAGAGAGATTATTGAAAACTCTGAAGAAGCACCATGCTGCTATTGGGTATACTCTTGATGATCTTAAGGGCATTAGTCCCACTCTATGTCAACATAAAATTAATTTGGAAGAAGATGCTAAACCAGTTTGTGATCATCAACGCCGGTTGAATCCTAAAATGAAAGAAGTGGTAAGAAAGGAGATACTAAAGCTCCTTGAGGCAGGTATAATTTATCCCGTTGCTGACAGTCAGTGGGTAAGCCATGTCCATTGTGTCCCTAAGAAAGGAGGTATTACTGTTGTTCCTAATGATAAAGATGAATTGATTCCTCAAAGAATTATTATAGGTTATAGGATGGTAATTGATTTCCGCAAATTAAATAAGGCTACTAAAAAGATCATTACCCCTTACCTTTTATCAATCAAATGCTAGAAAGATTATCTAAACATACACATTTTTTCTTTCTAGATGGTTATTCTGGTTTCTCTCAAATACCCGTGTTAGCCAAAGATCAATCAAAGACTACTTTTACATGCCCTTTTGGTACTTTTGCTTATAGACGTATGCCTTTTTGTTTATGTAATGCACCTGCTACCTTTCAAAGATGCATGATGGCTATATTCTCTGACTTTTGTGAAAAAAATTGTGAGGCTTTCATGGACGACTTTTCCGTCTATGGGTCTTCTTTTGATGATTGCTTGAGCAGCCTTGATCGAGTTTTACAGAGATGTGAAGAAACTAATCTTGTCTTGAATTGGGAAAAGTGCCACTTTATGGTTAATGAAGGTATTGTCTTGGGTCATAAAGTTTCTGAAAGAGGTATTGAAGTTGATAAAGCCAAGGTTGATGCTATTAAAAAGAGGCCATGTCCCAAGGACATCAAAGGTATAAGAAGTTTCCTTGGTCATGCCGGTTTTTATAGGAGGTTCATTAAGGACTTCTCAAAAATCTCTCGGCCTCTGACTAATTTATTACAAAAAGATATACCATTTGTCTTTGATGATGATTGTGTAGAAGCATTTGAAATACTTAAGAAAGAATTGATTTCTGCACCTATTGTTCAGCCACCTGATTGGAATTTACCCTTTGAAATTATGTGTGATGCTAGTGATTATGCTGTAGGTGCTATTCTAGGACAAAGAGTTGATAAGAAACTAAATGTTATTCAATATGCTAGTAAAACTCTAGACAATGCTCAAAGAAATTATGCTACCACTGAAAAAGAATTCTTAGCAGTTGTATTTGCTTGTGATAAGTTTAGACCTTATATTGTTGATTCTAAAGTAACTATTCACACTGATCATGCTGCTATTAAATATTTTATGGAAAATAAAGACACTAAACCTAGACTTATTAGATGGGTTCTCTTGCTACAAGAATTTGATTTGCATATTGTCGATAGAAAAGGAGCTGAGAATCCCGTTGCAGACAACTCGTCTAGGTTAGAAAATGTGCTTGATGACCCACTACCTATTGATGATAGTTTTCCTGATGAGCAATTAAATGTCATAAATGCTTCTCATACTGCTCCATGGTATGCTGATTATGCTAGTTACATTGTTGCTAAGTTTATACCACCTAGTTTCACATACCAGCAAAAGAAAAAGTTCTTCTATGATTTGAGGCATTACTTTTGGGATGACCCACATCTTTATAAAGAAGGAGTAGATGGTGTTATTAGACGTTGCGTACCTGAGCATGAACATGAACAGATCCTACGCAAGTGTCACTCCGAAGCTTATGGAGGACACCATGCTGGAGATAGAACTGCACATAAGGCACTACAATCTGGTTTTTATTGGCCTACTCTCTTCAAGGATGCCCGTAAGTTTGTCTTATCTTGTGATGAATGTCAAAGAATTGGTAATATTAGTAGACGTCAGTAAATGCCTATGAATTATTCACTTGTTATTGAACCATCTGATGTTTGGGGCTTTGACTATATAGGACCTTTTCCTTCCTCTAATGGTTATACACATATTTTAGTTGTTGTTGATTACGTTACTAAGTGGGTAGAAGCTATTCCAACTAGTAGTGCTGATCATAACACTTCTATTAAAATGCTTAAAGAAGTTATTTTTCCAAGATTTGGAGTCCCTAGATATTTAATGACTGATGGTGGTTCACATTTTATTCATGGTGCTTTCCGTAAAATGCTTGCTAAATATGATGTTAATCATAGAATTGCATCTCCTTATCACCCTCAGTCTAGTGGTCAAGTAGAATTGAGTAATAGAGAGCTCAAATTAATTTTGCAAAAGACTATTAATAGGTCTAGAAAGAATTGGTCCAAGAAACTTGATGATGCATTATGGGCCTATAGAACCGCATATAAAAATCCTATGGGTATGTCTCCATATAAAATGGTCTATGGAAAAGCATGTCACTTGCCTCTCGAACTAGAACACAAGGCTTATTGGGTTATTAAAGAACTTAATTATGATTTTAAACTTGCCGGTGAGAAGAGGTTATTTGATATTAGCTCACTTGATGAATGGAGAACCCAAGCCTACGAAAATGCCAAGTTGTTTAAAGAAAAAGTTAAAAGATGGCATGACAAAAGGATACAAAAGCATGAGTTTAATGTAGGTGACTATGTATTGTTATACAACTCTCGTTTAAGATTTTTTGCAGGAAAACTCCTCTCTAAATGGGAAGGCCCTTACGTTATCGAGGAGGTATACCGTCCCGATGCCATAAAAATCAACAACTTCGAAGGCACCAATCCGAAGGTGGTGAATGGTCAAAGAATCAAACACTATATCTCAGGTAATCCCATCAATGTTGAAACCAAAGTTATCGAAACCGTAACCCCAAAGGAATACATAAAGGACACTTTCCGGAATGGTTCAGACTCCGAAAAGGAATAGGTATGTGGTACGGTAA
The DNA here is from genome assembly GCF_018294505.1 of Triticum aestivum. Lineage (NCBI taxonomy): Eukaryota > Viridiplantae > Streptophyta > Magnoliopsida > Poales > Poaceae > Triticum > Triticum aestivum. The sequence continues at coordinate 4,562,711 of NC_057806.1, forward strand.
GTAAACCGACTCCAAAACAGTTTTAAGGCAATATTTCTCCATTTTGGAATATTTAGAAAAATAGAAAAATAAGCAGCAGTTCGGGAAGGACACGAGGGCTCAATGGGGGTGGAGGGCGCGCCCTACCCTACTGGGCGCGCCCCCTACCTCGTGGGCACCTCGTGTGTCCTCCGGACTCCGTTTTCGTACACGACACGTATTTTGGTCGGTAAAAATTCATTATATAATCTCCCGGGGGTTTTGACTCCCGTATCACGCAAAAATCTCCCGTCTTTGTTTCGAGCTGTTTTTCTAACAGATCTGGGTTATCATGACATCTCCAAGTGCCACCAAGGACAAGTTCTTCGAGAAGGTCATCAACCCTTACCTCACGGAGGTGCAGCGACACCCTCAAACCATTGAGATGCGTGATGGGTTGCTGCACATCCGTGATGCTGAGGGACCAAAGGGGACCGGAAGCGTGGAGACGAGGCTTGAAGCAATGGAGCAACAAGTTTTCAAGTGTCAGGGGATGGTGGAGCGTGGACTCAACTCCAACTACATGATGATCACAGAATTCACCAACAAACACAAGCTGGATGCCGACAACATCGGGGAGACCATCTTCAAGCTTCACGAGAAAATCGAGCACCTTCAAGCTTAAATCTATGACCTGCAAAACCAAACTATGAGTATGAATATAGATTCAAAAGGATGAGTTTGGCTGCAGATTTGAGGATCCCGGAGACTCGTTCATCCTTCTATAATGGTGAGCCTATGCCTTGGAAGGAGGACGACAAGCCTACGCCATCAACAAAATCACCACCGTCTCCACCAACAAAGAAGAATTGAGTATCTGGTATGGGCACTCCACTTGGCAACTGCCAAGCTTGGGGGAGTGCCCGGTATCGTATCACCATCACTTTATCTGTACCGTTTTTCTTAGTTCGATCCTTTTGGTAATATCTTGATCTAGTAGAATAAAAGTTCTTAGTATGATCTAGTTGTGAGTTTTGCTTTATTATCCTTCTATGTAATCGAGTTCGTGAGCTACATAATAAAGATTAGTGTTGAGTCAAGGGCTTGATTATTTTGCCATGATCCTAAAGGAATAAAAGAAAAGAGAAGGAAATAAAAAGAAACAAAGAGATCATATGAGTCTTATGGAGAGTAATGAGCTCACATAGAAAGAGTATGATGAATAAAAGTTATTGAGGGTTGACAAACACAGTTTTGGTCATCGTTGCAATTAATAGGAAGTAATAAAGAAAGAGAGGTCTTCAGATATAAATATACTATCTTGGACATCTTTTATGACTGTGAGCACTCATTAAAATATGACATGCTAAAGAGTTGACATTGGACAAGAAAGACAACGTAATGGGTTATTTTTTCTTACATCCGAGACAAATTATATTGTCTTGGATCTTCCAACATGATGAGCTTGCCTTTCCCCCTCATGCTAGCCAAATTCATTGCACCAAGTAGAGATACTACTTGTGCTTCCAAACACCCTTAAACCAGTCTTGCCATAAGAGTCCACCATATCTACCTATGGATTGAGTAAGATCCATCAAGTAAGTTGTCATCGGTGCAAGCAATAAAAATTGCTCTCTAAATATGTATGATTGATTGGTGTGGAGGAAATAAGCTTTATACGATCGTGTGATATGGAAGTAATAAAAGCAACAGACTACATAATAAAGGTACATATCACAAGGGGCAATATAAAGTGATGTTCTTTCGCATTAAGATTTTGTGCATCCAACCATAAAAGCGCATGGCAACCTCTGCCTTTCTCTGCGAATGGCCTATCTTTTACTTTTATCTCATACATTGCATAAGAGTCATGGTGATCTTCACCCTCCCTTTTTACATTTTATCCTTTGGCAAGCACAATATGTTGGAAAGATCCTAGTACATATGGCTAATTGGATGTGAGTTTTCATGAACTATTACTGTTGACATTACCCTTGAGGTAAAATGTTGGGAAGCAAAATATAAGCCCCTATCTTTCTCTGTGTCCGATTAAAACTCCATACCCATAAGTATTGCGTGAGTGTCAGCAATTATGAAAGATTATATGATAGTTGAGTATGTGGACTTGCTGAAAAGCTCTTATACATTGACTCTTTCCTATGTTATGATAAATTGCAATTGCTTCAATGGCCCAGATTGTAGTTTGTTAGTTTTCAATGAAGTTTATGATTCATACTTGATATTGTGATTGAATTATTACTCTACCATCAGATATTATATGACAAAGAATTATGTAAGTTGCTGTTCTAAGAATGATGATGATGCCCTCATGTCCGTATTTTATTTTTATCGACACCTCTATCTCTAAACATGTGGACAAAAATTTTCAATTTTGGCTTTTTGCTTGAGGACAAGCGAGGTCTCAGCTTGGGGGAGTTGATACGTCCATTTTGCATCATGCTTTTATATCAATATTTATTGCATTATGGGCTGTTATTACACATTATGTCACAATACTTACGCCTATTCTCTCTTATTTTACAAGGTTTACATAAAGAGGGAGAATGCCGGCAGCTGGGATTCTGGGCTGGAAAAGGAGCAAATATTAGAGACCTATGCTGCACAGCTCCAAAAGTCTTGAAACTTCACGAATGATGTTTTCCAAATATATAAAAAATACTGAACGCAAGAACCTCACCAGGGGGCCACACCCTTCCCACGAGGGTGGGGGGCGCGCCCTACCCCCAGGACGCGCCCCCCTACCTCGTGGGCCCCCTGGTGGCCCTCCAGTGGCCATCTTCTGCTATATGGAGTCTTTCGATGGGAAAAAAAATCATAAGCCATCTTCTCGGACGAAACTCCGCCGCCATGAGGCGGAACCTTGGCGGAATCAATCTAGGGCTCTGGCGGAGCTGTTCTGCCGGGGAAACTTCCGTCCTGGAGGGGGAAATCATCGCCATCATCATCACCAACGCTCCTCCCATCGGGAGAGGGCAATCTTCATCAACATCTTCATCAGCAACATCTCATCTCAAAACCCTAGTTCATCTCTTGTATCCAATTCTTATCTCCAAGTCCGGGATTGGTGCTAGTAGGTTGCTAGTAGTGTTAATTACTCCTTGTAGTTGATGCTAGTTGGTTTAATTGGTGGAAGATCATATGTTCAGATCCTATATGCATATTAATACCCCTCTGATTATGAACATGTTTATGCTTTGTGAGTAGTTACTTTTGTTCTTGAGGACATGCGAGAAGTCTTGTTATTAGTAGTCATGTGAATTTGGTATTCGTTCGATATTTTGATGAGATGTATGTTGTCTCTCCTCTAGTGGTTTTATGTGAACGTCGACTACATGACACTTCACTATTATTTGGGCCTAGAGGAAGGCATTGGGAAGTAATAAGTAGATGATGGGTTGCTAGAGTGACAGAAGCTTAAACCCTAGTTTATGCGTTGCTTCGTAAGGGGCTGATTTGGATCCATATGTTCACTGGTAGAAAAAGGGCCTATAGTCCCGGTCCGTAAGGGCCTTTAGTCCCGGTTCCTGAACCGGGACTAAAGTGTCGGTACTAATGCCCTGTACCTTTAGTCCCAGTTCAATCTAGAACCGGGACTGATGGGCCTCCACATGGGCAGTGCGCAGAGCCCAGGCAGGAGACCCTTTGGTCCCGGTTGGTGGCACCAACCGGGACCAATAGGCATCCACGCGTCAGCATTTCTGTGGCTGGGGTTTTTGTTTTTTTTGAAAGGGGGGGGGGGTTGGGGGTTTTGGGGGGTTAATTTAGGTGTTTCATATATTGTGTTAGCTAGCTATAATTAATAGAGAGAAGTGTCCTCTCTTACGTCCGTGCTTGGTCGACGCTACGTACTATACATACGTATAGAGTGGACTAGACACGCTAGTTAGCTAGTAAGCAAACGAAGGAAACAGAAGATCGTCATGAACATATATGCATACAGAGAGAAGTGATATCGACCACCTCTCCTTCTCCGAGAGATTGGTCGAACAACAAGTTCTCGTATATCTATCCGACACTACCGGCTACATATATACAATAATTATCTCTTACAAATATAATCATACGGACTCATGGTCCACATAGTATTCTCCGTCTTCAGCGATCACTTGGTCAAGAAAGAATGCCGCCAATTCCTCTTGAATTGCTCGCATGCGAGCTGGTGCTAGGAGTTCATCCCGCTTCCGAAACATCTAATTTGAAGAAGGGGGTCAATACATATATATATGAATGAATGAAACTCAATACAAATGATGGTAATAAAATAAAATTGTGAATGTTGTTATTTACGTACTTCATATTGTTCGTCAGAGTACCCGCCCCGCTCACAGGTCGTGTGGCGGATGGACTCGCAGACGTAGTATCCACAGAAATCATTCCCTTTTTCCTGCCACAACCACTTTACAAGAAATAGAGGTCAATCAAACTGATAAGCAAGAATGCTAAATGGTATTGATGAAACTAGCGCTTGAATCACTAGGAGATGCGCGGAACATGCTACTATAGTACTTACTTTCGGGTGTCTAAATTCCAGCTCCTTCGGCAGTCCCGGAACTGTTCTGGTGAATTTTCTCCAAACCCTGCCGGACAAAGAAAACAATTACTTGATATCAGGAAATGAACAAAGTTGCTGATATGGTGGATAATGATCGATTTAACTTACTTCTTGAGGATTTCAGTCATGTCCGCATACTCCTGGGGATCTTTTCGTTTAGAGTCCAAGACGGTTACTACTCCCTGCTCAAGCCTAATCTCTAGGAGAATATAGTGGAAACTGCACACGCATGCATAACTCATCAATTACATTACTATAACCTGGACTAATATATAAGGGAAACCGAATATGCACAAGACAGTAACACTCACTTGAAGTTGTAAGGAAAGAGTATTATATCTTTGTTTTCATTTTTTTGAATGATCGTAGCAAGTTGGCCTCGGTATCTCCGGGACGATGTTGAACCTCAGTTGCATCTATGAGATATGTGTTAATGAACCCAATATCACCGATTTGTCTTTTCTTCAATTCGGCGATCTTCATTCTGCATAATATAGTGAGGATAATTATAAATACATGCAATGAAAGAGATGAGCTATATAGAGAGACTTAATGACAGAAGTAGTAGTACTTACAGACAGTAGCAGGTGATCGTTGTTTTATCGAGGGCCAATTGATTGAAAAACTGATAGAACTCCTCAAATGGAATAGGCAACAGTTCAATTCCAACGAGGTCATGCTCCGGTTTAACTCTCGCATACAAAGTACTCCTCCCCCCAGACTCTCTGCAGATTTTCAAGTACCAATCATGTAATCTTCGCATCATCGTTGTTAAAGATTTTTCATCTTTGACGAGAGGCTTCCCGTACTCGTATCTGTGTATCTGCACCTCCATGGTATCATAATGTACATCGTCGGGCAGGTAATCGTCAACATTGCCATAACCGGGCACCATCCTCGGATCGACGATGTCGCTAGGCACCTTGAGGGGGGGGCACGATTGCTTCGCTTGTTCGCCGAGCTGGGCAATTTGTTTCCCAGCTGCTCGTCGTTCTTTCAGCCTTTGATCACTGACTGTACTTCCCGACCGCTCCGCTTCGGCCCATGTCTTTGCAATAATGCGCTCATAGTTGCCTTTCGGCGGAGACTTGGGTGGTTTTGCCAGGGCAGCCAGAGTGCGCTTCACTTTCACCGGATCTACCTTCTCCTCCGGAGGTGGATGTCTCTTTGCTCTCAACCCTTGAAACCAGTCATCCACTTCGGTTCGCGCGATCTCGGCGTTCTCCTCCGGGGTCCTCTCATATGGTAACTTCTCTGGAGTCTTCAGAGAAGGACCGAATCTGTATGTCCTCCCGCCTCTGGTTGTACTGCTAGACGCCGACCGAGCAGACGGAGCGGTTGTCTTCTTTACTTGCTTACGAGGCGGAGGAGAAGGACTACGACGCGCCGGAGCAGCTGGAGCGGCGGCAGGTCTCTTCCGCCCTTGCTGACGAGGCGGAGAAGGAGGAGGCTGGCTGCTCGGGCGCGTCGGCGCAGGCGGAGAAGGAGGCGGAGTGCCGCCACGCGCCGGAGAAGGAGCCGGCCGAGGGCCCTGATCGTCACTCGCCGGAGGAGGAGGCGGTGGAGGAGGCGGAGTGCCCTGACTCGCCGGAGGAGGAGGAGGAGGCGGAGGCGTCCAGTTCGGAAGGTTGATGAGCTCCTTCCGCCATAGGCATGGAGTCTTCAGAGCAGACCCCAGCCGAGTCTCCCCTTCACCGGTAGGGTGGTCAAGCTGGAGGTCCTCAAATCCCTCCGTTATTTCATCCACCATCACCCTAGCATATCCTTCTGGAATCGGCCGGCAGTGAAAAGTTGCGCCGGGTTCAGTAGGATAAACAGAGCCAACAGCCGCCTTGACCTTCAAATTCATCCATTGCGTCATAAGGTGGCAATTTTGAGACTCCGTGATAGCATCCACGGGATAGCTGGCAGGAGCCATCAAGGCATGCTCCGGCTGAAGCAGCTCGGTGGAAGCCACGCTGCTTCTGCGCTGAGATGGCGGGGTAGCTTCGGGGGAGGCTTCGGCAGTACGTTTGCTGCGATTTGCTTCTCGTTCCTCTATCGCGTCTACCCTTGCTTGCAGCGCCTGCATTTGGGTCTGCTGCACTTTTTTCCTCCTCTCATGGGATTTGTAACCGCCTGCGTCCGGAAACCCAACCTTCCACGGAATGGAGCCTGGCGTGCCTCGTGTCCGTCCAGGGTGCTCAGGATTCCCGAGGGCCATTGTGAGCTCGTCGTTCTCTCTGTCTGGAAAGAACTTCCCTTGTTGCGCTGCTTCGATATACTGCTTAAGCTTCCTGACTGGTATGTCCATTTGATCGTTCGTCCAAATGCACTTCCCTGTTACAGGGTCCAAGGTTCCGCCAGCCCCGAAGAACCAAGTCCGGCAACGGTCTGGCCAGCTAATTGTCTCTGGTTCGATCCCTTTATCAACCAGATCATTCTCAGTCTTGGCCCACTTAGGCCGGGCTACGAGGTAGCCACCTGACCCCGTGCGATGGTGAAGCATCTTCTTCGCAGCATTTTGCTTGTTTGTCGCCGACATCTTCTTACTCTTTTCCGATGTCTTGTGGGCCACAAATGCGGGCCAGTGATCTCTGATCTTCTCATATCTGCCCTTGAATTCTGGTGTCTCATTATTTTCGACAAACTTATTCAGCTCTTTCTTCCACCTCCTGAATAGTTCTGCCATCCTCTTAAGAGCAAAAGACTTGATTAATTTCTCTTTAACTGGGTTCTCTGGATTATCCTCTGGCGGTAGGGTGAAATTTGACTTCAGCTCAGTCCAAAGATCATTTTTCTGCATATCATTGACATAAGACACCTCAGGGTCTTCTGTAGCCGGCTTAAACCATTGCTGGATGCTTATCGGGATCTTGTCCCTAACCAGAACCCCGCACTGAGCAACAAATGCGCTCTTTGTCCGGAGGGGTTCAATCGGTTGGCCGTCGGGCGCGATTGCTATGATCTCAAACTTTTCATCCGAGCTCAACTTTTTCTTCGGGCCTCGTCTCTTTACCGAAGTTGTGCTCGATCCGGAGGGCTAGAAAAAAGAACAAAGACTTAATTAATATGTGTACATACCAAAACAATGAATGCATCAATCAGCTAGTCAGCACAGGCTTAACTAATATATATACCTGGCCGGACTCGGTTCGGTCACCGGAGCCGTCATCACGGTCTCCTTCTTGCACCGGCATTGGGTCACCGGAGCCGTCCTCATGTTCTTCTTCTTGCACCGGCATTAGGTCACCGTAGCCAGCTTGTTCACCCTCTCCTTCCAGACCATCGGTTTCGTTGAGAAACAACGAGACGGCATCACTTCCTTCTGCGATTATGTCCCTCAACAACGCTTCTTTTGCTTCGTCTAGGGCGGTGTCCATAGTTTCTACAAATATTTACAACATGGCAATTATTATTCAAACATGACAGATGGATATATTAGTGCCAAACGTAGAACTAGCTACCTAATCATAGTAAGCTATCGGGAGGGGGTATATATCGACAACGACGACACTACATCTATGTCCCTCGACGACCCTCGTTCCCGATAAAAAAAGAGGAAGAAGAAGAAAAAAAGAGGAGAAGAAAGAATAGAGGAGAAGAACTCCTCTATTCTTTCTTCTCCTCTTTTTTTCTTCTTCCTCTTCTTTTTTTATCCTCTTCTTCCTCTCATGTTCGAGAGCATCGCCGAGGGGTCGGGAGGTTGCCTAGTGTCAAAGGATTCAACAAAACCATGTCTTCATCATTAGGCGAAAGTAACATGTGCATGATGGTACGAAGCTCTCCAAAGTTATTTTGGAACGGAGTCCTAGATAGGATAATTCGCTTTTTGGTACAAAGTTCAGCAAGAACCTTCCAAATATCGTTATTTGGAAGGCCTTTGCTGAAATTCATACAAGAAGGCAAATTATCCTATCCGGGACACCATTCCAAAATAATTTTGGAGGACTTCGTCATGCCCTGGTTACTTCTGGCTAATGATGAAGCCATGGATTTCTTCAATACTTTGACACTAGGAAACCTCTCTCGACCCCTCGGCGATCCTCGACCCCTCGAACCCTCGACGACCCTGGAACCCTCGACCCCTCGGCGATCCTCTTCTTCCTCTCATGTTCGAGAGGATCGCCGAGGGGTCGGGAGGTTGCGTAGTGTCAAAGGATTCAACAAAACCATGTCTCCATCATTAGGTGAAAGTAACATGTGCATGATGGTATGAAGCTCTCCAAAGTTATTTTGGAACGGAGTCCTAGATAGGATAATTCGCTTTTTGGTACAAAGTTCAGCAAGAACCTTCCAAATATCGTTATTTGGAAGGCCTTTGCTGAAATTCATACAAAAAGGCAAATTATCCTATCCGGGACACCATTCCAAAATAATTTTAGAGGACTTCGTCATGCCCTGGTTACTTCCAGCTAATGATGAAGCCATGGATTTCTTCATTACCTTGACACTAGGAAACCTCTCTCGACCCCTCGGCGATCCTCGACCCCTCGAACCCTCGACGACCCTGGAACCCTCGACCCCTAGACGACCCTGGAACACTCGACCCTCGACCCTATAGAACCCTCGAACCCTCGACCCTGAAACCCTCGACCCTTGACCCCTTAACGACCCTCGACCCTCTACCCTAGTTCCCGACCCTCGACCCCTCGGCGATCCTCGACACCCTTGTTCCCGATAAAAATTAAGAAGAAGAAGAAGAAGAAGAAGAAGAAGAAGAAGAAGAAGAAGAAGAAGAAGAAGAAGAAGAAGAAGAAGAAGAAAGAGGAGAAGAAGAAAGGAATAGCTAGAGGAGAAGATCGAAGAAAAAAAAGAAGAAAAAAAAGAAGAAAAAAAAGAGAAGAAGAAAGGAATAGTGGAGAAGAAGAAAAAATAGAATATATTCTATTTTCTCTTCTTCTCCACTATTCCTTTCTTCTCCTCCTCTTCTTTTTCTTCTTTTTTCTTCTTCTTATTTATTTCTCCTCTTCTTCCTCTCCTCTTCTTCTTATTATTTAGTTCTCTCGACCCCTCGTCCCTCTCTCGACCCCTCGACGACCCTCGTCCCTGATAACATTTTTTTTTCTCCCCTCGACACCTCTCGACCTCTCGTCCCACTCTCGACCCCTCATCATCATCTATCACCCCCTCGTTTTCTTTAGCATATATCCATGAACAAAATAGAGGAGAAGATCGAAGAAAAAAAGAAGTCTTCCTCTTCTTATTTTCCTTTTTCCACTCCTTCCTTTTCTTCTTCTTCTTCTTCCTTCTTCCTTCTTCCTCTTTTCTTCCTTTTCCTTATTTTACTTTTTCCTCCACACTAACCTAATTAAAATGCACTAACCTAAAATCGACATCTACTAACAAACTAAATAAAAAATTAATACATATATGAAAAAACATATATAAACAAAAAATGATATGAACATTATATTCATACATACATATATAGCCACATCCATTCATCATATAGCTATAAACAAAAAAATGCTATGAACAGAGCTTCGACGGCGGCGACTCACAACGGGGGCGGCCCGCGAGGGCGACGGCGGCGGCGGCGATGGCGTCGGCGACGACCACGGCGTTGGCGGGGGCGGGCGGCGTCGGGCAGCGCCTGGCGGCGACAGGGCAGGGGCGACGAGGACGGCGGGCTCGGGGCGGCGCGGGGTGCGGGCGACGGCGGGGGCGGCGACGACGTCGGGGCGGCGCGGGTGACGACGGGGCGGCGCGGGGCAGCGCCTGGCGGCGACGGGGCAGGGGCGACGAGGACGGCGGGCTCGGGGCAGCGCGGGGCGCGGGCGACGGCGGGGGCGGCGACGACGTCGGGGTGGCGCGGGCGACGACGTGCGCGGGCGACGATGACGAGGAGCATGGCGTCGGGGCAGAGGGCGGCGTCGGCGGCGGGGAGAATGAGGAACTGAATGAAATTTTTGACAAGTGTTGTATATATAGCAAGAGCATTGGTCCCGGTTCGTGAAACCAACCGGGACTAATGCACCCCTTTAGTCCCGGTTGGTGCCACCAACCGGGACCAAAGGCCTCTTTTCAGCAGCCCAAAGGGCGGGAAGCGGCGGCCTTTGGTCCCGGTTGGTGGCACCAACCGGGACTAAAGAGGGGCATTGGTCCCGGTTCGTGACACCAACCGGGACCAATTCCCCCCCCCCCCGTTAGTCCCGGTTGGTGCCACCAACCGGGACCAAAGGTATGTGCTGCCTCGAACCCAAATATTTAGTCCCACCTCGCTAGTTGAGAGGGAGGCACACCTGTTTATAAGATGCGGTGCCCCTTCCCTCTCGAGCTCCTCTCTAAAGCAGGCTTTCGGGCCTAACAATGCAATCTGTGCCCGTGGGCCTCCCGCGGGCCTGAATCCTGGCCCATGGTAGGGTTTCTAGTCGTATTCAGGCAGTGGGGGCCCAGTAGGTGGCACTTTTTCTGTTTTTTTGGTTTTTTTGTTTCTACTTAGAACTAAATACTTATAGTTTTGTAGTGATTTCTTTTTTATTTTAGGTCACAAAAATTATAAACTTTCTGTTAGTGCCATTAGTTTTAAAATTTGAATAGTTTAAATTTGATTTTTTTAAAATTTGTGTGAATCACTAGTTTATGAATAACTTTACTATAAAAATTGATTTTTGAGTCAATCTTTTTCCTGCTATTTAATATTACTGTGTTTTATCATTATACTCAATTTGGTAATTTTAGTTAGTCATAACAAATATTATAGGGGTGAGCCCTATTTTTTCCAGTTTTTTTTTGTTTTCTGCATTATTTATTTCCTTTTGTTTTTTGCTTTATTTTTTAATTCTTTTTGCTTTTTGTTTTAGAAAAATTATAAACTTTCTGTTAGTGCCATTAGTTTTCAAATTTGAAAACACTTTTTTAGTTTTTTGTTTTCTTTGTTGCTTTATTTATTTTATTTTGTTTCTACTTACAACAAAATACTTATTGTTGCTATTTTTATTTTTTTCTAGTTTTTTTGTTTTGTTTTCTGTATTATTTATTTTCTTTTGTTTTTTGCTTTATTTTTTAATTCTTTTTACTTTTAGGTCAGCAAAATTATAAACTTTCTGTTAGTGCCACTAGTTTTAGAAAAAATATAAACTTTCTGTTAGTGCCATTAGTTTTCAAATTTGAATAGTTAAAATTTGAACATAGATGCACCTATAGAGAAAATTCGACCTAAATTCATAGTTTTCAAATGAACTCTGAAAAAGTTGGCATAGCATACTCGTCTGTTACAAATTTGGCATGGTATCATCATAATAGTTGCGGGAGAAAGTCTTCACTTTTTCTTCGCTTGTGTCATTTGCTTATTGCGCTGTAACCATGGATGATCTTCATTGTTTATCAGGATGCTTGGGTCAGCCTTGACATTGAAGGGAGAAATTTCATGAAACTTTTCATAATCTTCAGACATGTCTGTCTTGCCGTCCACTCCCAGGATGTCCCTTTTTCCTGAAAGAACTATGTGGTGCTTTGGCTCATCGTATGATGTATTCGCTTCCTTATCTTTTCTTTTTCTCGGTTTGGTAGACATGTCCTTCACATAGATAACCTGTGCCACATCATTGGCTAGGACGAACGGTTCGTCAGTGTACCGAAGATTTTTCAGATCCACTGTTGTCATTTCGTACTGTGGGTCTACCTGTACCCCGCCGCCTAACAGATTGAACCATTTGCACTTAAACAAAGGGACCTTAAAATCAGGTCCGTAGTCAAGTTCCCATATGTCCACTATGTAACCATAATATGTATCATTTCCGCTCTCGGTTGCTGCATCAAAGCGGACACCGCTGTTTTGGTTGGTGCTCTTTTGATCTTGGGCGATCGTGTAAAATGTATTCCCATTTATCTCGTATCCTTTGTAAGTCAATACAGTCAAAGATGGTCCCCTGGACAACAAGTACAACTCATCACAAACAGTGTTGTCACCTTTGAGACGTGTTTCCAACCAACTGCTGAAAGTCCTGATGTGTTCACATGTAATCCAGTCGTCGCACTGCTCCGGGTGTTTGGAGCGCAGACTGTTCTTGTGTTCATCGACATACGGGGTCACCAAGGTAGAGTTCTGTAGAACTGTGTAGTGTGCTTGAGACCAAGAGTATCCGTCCCTGCATATTATTGAGTCTCTTCCAAGAGTGCCTTTTCCAGTCAGTCTCCCCTCATACCGCGATTTAGGGAGACCTATCTTGTTAAGGCCAGGAATGAAGTCAACACAAAACCTGATAACTGTCAGGACCCCGACTCGATGCCACATAGGTCTAGCATGTAACACCTCATATCACTTTGCGGCCTCACGCACGGTATTCCCACGGGTGTCGCCTTACCTTTGCCCGGGACCGTTTGCGCCTTTTGGCACACGTATATGATAGTGTCGCTAGCACCCATATGATAAGGAGCCCGGGCTGACATGGCTAGTCGTAAACCCAAAGTGGCACAGTCATACAGGGACAGGCATCCATGACCCAGCATCGAACGTGTCGGTCATCAGCGAGTGAATCCAGGCTGTAGCGCTGGGCTAGCAGGACTCCGGTGAACCGGGCTGTAGCGGGCTAACAGGACTCCGGTATTCATCGCGTGACATTTCCCCGAAGGGACAGACACAGGAACGAAGAAGGACACATGCCGGCCAGCCTAAGTGTTCCGGAGCAGTAGCAAGCTACCATGGCTCAGTGGAAACACTAGGAGACATTTCCCGGTAAGAGAGGCTACTAAGGATAAACAACTAGATAGCCAGATCCCACACATACCAAGCATTTCAATAACATACACACAATATGCTCGATATGTGCAAATACAACATGGCATCACAACATGACTCTACGACCCAAGTATTTATTCAATAGGCTCCGAGGAGCGAGATATTACAAACATGGGTCTCATGACCCAACAGTCAGAGCATACAAGTCAAAGCACATGCGGAAGCTTAACATGTCTGAGTACAGACAACTATAAATGAAAAAGGCTGAAAAGCCTGACTATCTACCAGATCCTGCCGAGGGCACAAGATCGTAGCTGAGGAAACAAGCTAAACGTCGAAGTCCACGTGGAACTACTAGTGAGACTGAAGTCTCTCTGCAAAAACATAAATTAAGCAACGTGAGTACAAATGTACCCAGCAAGACTTACATCAGAACTATCTACATATGCATCATTATCAACAAAGGGGATGGTGGGGTTTAACTGCAGCAAGCCAGCTTTGACTCGGTGGCTAACCTGAACTACGACTGCAAGTAACTCTTTGAGGTGGCGCACACGAGTCCACATATTCACCATATCAATACACCACTATCGATCCGCTCCCGTCTCCCTACGAGAACGCCATCCATAGCACTCACGCTTATCTTGCGTATTTTAGGGTATCCACTTTCACTTGTCTATGAACTGATATAAGCAACCCAGAAGTCCTTTTCCGCGGACACGGCTATTCGAATAGATGATGTTAACCCTGCAGGGGTGTACTTCTTCACACACGCTCTCACCACCTACCGCCGTTTACACGACATGTACTCGGCAACCTTCAAGCGGAAGCCCAACGTGGGTGTCGGCCACGGCCTACCTAAACACTCGAGTCTCTAGTCCAGGTTTATCGCCTATTCGGGTTCCATCCATGAGGAGATCCGGCCGGAGTTTTGCTCACAGCCCCAAACGATGTGAACAGGGTTCCCGAGACACCAAACGGGCGCCCGGTACACCGTGGCACGTGCCTACCGCATCACAGCCCACCCCTACGGTCAGCGCTGCGCACGGCCTCCAGCATACTACAAACACCAGAAACTACTTGCAACTCCTGGACAGAGGACAAGGGTGATCAAGAAGCCGAGAGGGTCCATTGGTTTCGGGCCCAATGCGTGGTAGTAGCTGAATCATGGATCACAAACACAGAACTCAGTTCCTGAGGACGGCTGCAATGAGACAACCCACCATGTACTCCTACATGGCCTCTCACCGCTACCTTTACCAAATCGTATTCACACACTTAGCTCACACACAGTAGGACATGTTCACACACCTCTGATTCATCCCCGATGAATCAGACCTGACTCAACTCTAAGCAGTAGCAGGCATGACAAACAAGCAAGAATGAGTAGGCACAGCAGGGCTCAAACAACTCCTACTCATGCTAGTGGGTTTCATCTATTTACTGTGGCAATGACAGGTCATGCAAAGGATAAAGGGGGTTCAGCTACCGCAGCAAGTAACAAATGATTCGTTGTTGCCCTAATGCAGTAATAGAGAGCAGGATCGAGAGAGTAGGATTGTATCGGAATGAACAAGGGGGTTTTGCTTGCCTGGCACTTCTGAAGATAATATAGTTCTTCATCGGTGTCATCGATCACATCGCCGGTACACGTCTATCGAGAGGGGACAATACCGGCAACAAAGAAGAACACAATCAATGCAATGCACAATATGATGCATGCTCATGACATGGCAATATGAATGTGTTTTGAGCTAATGCAACTAGCAACAGATTAAATGAAGTTGGTTTGAATACAAGATTCAAATTCAAACTCCATATGTGATTATTCAAATGCCATTTAATTGATTTGTGCTATACAGCAGCTATAAGTTATTCTAACATGCATGAAAATGGTACAGATGGATTCCTTGAATTTTTCATATATAATTTATTTAATTTGGAGTTACGGTTGAATTTCTACTATTTTTAGAAGTTTATACAATTTTCTGGAATTTTCTGAATAAAAATAAATCCAGAAAATGATTTAACTGCGTCAGCCTGACGCCAGCATGACGTCAGCGAGTCAACGGCCAGGTCCAGGTCAAACCTGACGTGCGGGGTCCACACGTCAGTGACACAGGAACTAATCCCGGTCAAACCCAGCGCTGACTGGGGTTTGACCAGGGGTGGGGACTATTGTCAGTGGCTGTAGGTGGTTTAGTTAGTTGGATTAGCTCCTAATGACGGAGCCACGTCAGCTCCCGCCGGAGTTTAGCCGGCGACGACCACAGAGCACGGCGGGGGCACGCCGGACTTGCGCTAGGGGCATCGGATTCGCGCGCTGAGGGCACCAGGGCATAGCCCTCGCTCTTGCGCATCCAGAGAGCCAAATGGGAGGGGCTGGGGTGGATCATGCTCGCCGGAGTCGAGCTCGTGGCGGCGGCCGGAGCTACGAGTGGGTGCGGGGTTGGCGCTGCGGCTTGCAAACGAGCCGGCTGTCATGCTAGTTCTGCTCTACGGAACATTGCAAGCGCAACGGGCGCACGCACGGGACCAAAAGGTCACCGAGACTTCGCCGGCGACGAGCGCGGGCGGCGGCGGGTTTCGGTCGTTGGCAAGGCGGCAACTACGGCGTGCAAACGAGAGAACGGAAAGGGGGAGAAGGAAAAGGAGCTCACGGGGAGTTGGCCGGTGCAGACGACGGGGCCGGGGAAGCGTCGATGGTGGCGAATCGACGGTGAAGATCCTCGGCGGCCGGCGAGGGGGAAAACATCGGGGGCGGTGTTCCGGGGCTCTTCTGGTCGCGTGAGACGACGAGGAGGACGAGGGAGGACCGGCGGAGCTTGAGGGCGTGTCGGAGAGGCTTCGGGACGGCTGCGGCCGTGCGAGCGCTGGTCGGCGGCGACGGGCTCCGTTCGGTCGCGTGAGGGAGAAGGAGCAGAGGGGGATAGAGACAGAGGGGGAGACACGGGAGAGTGAGAGAGGGTCGAGGGGGCCGCGTGGCGTCTCCAGGGAGTAGCGGAGGCAAGCAGGCAGGGAGGAGGTGGCCGGGGCGCGTGGCCGCGCGCGCCGAGCGCGTGCCCGTCCTCCTGGCAGGGAGGAAGACGACAGGGGAGGAGAGATGGGTTGGGCCAACAGTGTTGGGCCGCCAGGTGGGTGGGCCTCAGGTAAGCGTCAGGTAAGTTCCTTCTCTCTCTCTTTTATTTCTATTTAATTCTGTTTTCTATTTTCTGTAGTTTGTTTTGATTTAGTTTTAGACACTAAATCATTTTAATAAATTCTGTAGGTTTTTATGTGGCTTGCTAAAATATATACAAAGCCACTCACAAACTTCCAGAATTATTGGAGTCATATTTAATATATATATTAAATATAAATCCAAAGCAAATAGTTATTGGATTAATTCAAATGGCCAGAATAAATATTTCTGTGACTCCAAAAATATTAGTTTGAATTTTACCTCTTACCAACATTTCTATGGAATAACAGGAACATTTTCTTGGACTCATTTGAGAAGATTTAAATGTTGATCATTTTTAGAAGGTTTCTGAGGCTTTGAAAATTCCTCAATTCAAATTTCAGAAATTTAGACATGATGCAAACATGAAGCTAGCCTGGAGCATTACCAGAAGCTAGGGATGTGACAACTCACCCCCACTAAACAAAAATCTCGTCCCGAGATTCAAGCGTAGGGTAAGGTGAAGGGGGAACGCAAACTAGTATAATCTTCATGATCCCGGTTGCACTTCAAATGAACGTTGAATCGATCACCATCTTTGACTCAATGTCTTCCTCCGAAACTTCAACTATCAAGACAAGAAGAGGAAAGGAAAACTCTAGAAGGATCGATCTTCTCGAAGATTGAACAACTCAGGATTACTCACGGAATGAGACATAGCAACCTCTCTCGAGCTGAGACACTAAACACACATCCATGGGAATGGAGTGAAGCAGATGACGAAGGTTCACTAGGTAGACAACAATTTCACGCTTAAGAAGGTGGTAATCAGTGGTCAACGCAGCGAGGAGTTGAGTTGCCGTGATACCACAACGATGCACCTTAGGGAAGGTGACTCGTAGAAATATCCCCTTAAGTGGCAAAAAGAATTACCTTTGATTCAGAGATCATTGAAACCCTTTATACCAGCTTAAGGCGAATCTCGAGCAATCGTTTGGAGGGGGTCGGTAGAATGGCATACTCGGACTTGGATGATGTGGATTACCTTGTTGAAGACAACGTAATGGATGAATTTGCTTATCACCAGAAATGGAAGAAACCCATGGTAGAATGGCACATTGGCGGTGCAAGCTGGGAACAAAATGCAAATGCTGGGAATGATTCTGGTAACTGGGGAGGAGCTCAGCAGTAGAGAGTGATTCCACTGTTGGAGTGGTTATAGCATAACCGAAGGGACTAGGAGCAATCCCGGTTAGTGCCGGCGATAATACCTAGTGCTTGTGCGTGCTCTCAAGAACTTGAGCATTTCCATATCCATCAAGATTTTACCAACATCCGTGTCAAGGATCCTGGCAACACAACTTGCTACCATGATGAATGGCGATGGACGATGCAGATGCAAAGGAGGATAACACTTTCTCAGATTTCACCTTAGCGAGGCCAAGGAAATAAAATCTGGATGATCGACCGAGAGACATTTAGCACTCCGCTTCTAATGTTCTCCTTGATGTGCTAGTGTATCCCATTCATAGATATGGTTTGATAACTAGAACATCAAGTAAAAGGTCGGACTTCGGGAACACAAAAATCCATAGGGGCAACTAGGGAGTAAATCCTACAAAATCCCTATGGGGAGGTGGCCAACTTCCTCAAACAAGATACTATAATAATAGGTCTACTGGATGGGTGTGTTCACCACGACATCCACCTTACCGGTTATCAAGAGACCAATATTATAGTTCTTGGGAAATGTTCCAACCATCACATCTGCCTGAGATTCGGATCTGGTTGGTGTCAGGATATTCCAGACTCATCGAGTCTAGGAAGAAAAACGAAAGTTTGCAACACAAATCGACGAGATGACGTTGCGAGATTCTCGGGGAATGAACTACGATAGTAAGCTCCAAAACATGAGCTGGTTCTGCTACAAACATGTGAACACGTTGTCCCAGACAAGCATGACCACGTGGTAGTCTTATAATAAAACACTACCGAGTTCAGGTGGGGAACCATCAACGAGGATATCAAAATCCTTGCATAAGGCATGCTCTTAAGAAGGAACTTCTTCTCCTTGAACAAATCAATCAGTGGCTTGGTGTGCTCGGAACACATATGGAATGAAGGTTGCAAGTCTCCAAACCATAGAATACTTCGCACATATGCATGACTGACTTGGGATGATTCCAGAGGAAGCAAAACTAACTTTCTCAAATTCACGGCGGCAACTTTCACCAAATGCACGTGTATAAGAGGAAGTCACTCCTTTCATCAAACAAATACTTCATGAGCTAGCATGAAGAAAATGCTTTCAAAAGTTTCCAACACTAGTTTAATGTTCAACAAATCATGGAGGAGATAAGGAGGTTGTCAATGGGCTCAACAACAATTCATCCGGGTTTCCTTTTAAAAGGAATTCCATAGTTAAGTGAACAAGTGATAGCATTGGTCAGACCCAAAGGATATAATGATGTATGCTCGAGAGATCAACCACGAGTAAGACAACATTACGAATATCGTTGGTACTGATTTGATTTGACGATAGCCCACACCCAAATCAAAGGTTGGACAAGATGATAGGTCCATTAACTGATCACGAGGGTCAGTCGATGAAATATCAATTTTCTTCAACACACACATACAAAGGGTATCCCTTTGAAATGAACTAAGTCAGGTAAGCTTTTATCTTCCAACTCTCCAAGTTGTTGTCTAGCTTAACCAACTAGCTCAGGGGTATCCAACATGGATTCTTGAAGAAAGGGTGGTTTACAAGAAACCGACTTGATCACGAGCTCAACATAACAGTCAGGGGACAACCTGGTAATACTTCCGAGAAGATATTCGGAAAATCACGAACCACCGGTATGTTACTAAGATCGAGAACAATCTCGCTTTTGAGGGCAAGACGATATGATCAAATGAGTGAGGACTTGACAAGATCCTAACTCATCAATCGAAGGGTGCACCGAAATAAGGACTAGGTAGCACGATCAGTCTTAGAAGGATGATTCAAAAACCAACATGCTAAGAATGAAGTTATTATCCTTTAACTACCAAGCAACAGAGTTGCTAGCAGTATTGATTTCACATGCCATGATTCATTTGTCGGCATTCCGGTTACAATAACACAGGAACCAAGGAATGAACAATGATGGCAAGAAGTATCACTGTACCAAGAGTTCATAGGATGGTGTGCAATCCCTATAACAATCCCGATATAAAGATGGTAATACTCCAAGGTAGAACAGAGCAAAAGCTGGATTAGCAATTTGTTCTGCGGAGCACAACTTCTTTGACCCAATCCTGGATATGGAAGAGGTACTGGAGTTTGTTTCTCCTAGTCATTCCGTGATAGAATGGCTTGACGGACCACAAGAGTAATAGGCATCGATAAATGAACGCATGCATACTCTTGACTATCAATTGATAGACGAAGGTCAGTAGACAACTAAAGAGGGACAACTCAAAGGAACATATAACTTTTTGAGTTGTGGATGCATAGATTAGTATGTCGAACCAGGTTCAACAGGTTTCTTCCGGATAACCCATGCAGAAAGGTTGAGCTGGCAGAGTCACAATATAGCATGGAGAACTCATCGAGAGCACTCTTATTGTCATCTTTTGGTTCAGAAGAACTCCGGTCAAGAATGGTTCATGGTAATTGGAGGAAGGAAATACCACGGACCTCGGGGACTATCGCAAAGTTACTAATATCCTAAAGGAACTAGCAAACACTATCAACACGAGGTAAGTACTATGAATCTTGGGTTCAGAAACCCGGAAGTAGAATACCTACTACTAAGTAGCATCACGAGATGCTTTCGAGAATGATGGCCAGAATCTTCACACTGGGAACACAAAACGTTGCTAGATACTAGGTGACTCCCTAAACACCTAGGGTCATAATAGTAACTCCAACATATATGTCGAGGCAATAAATTACCTCAACGCACCGGTTAGTGTGCTTATTCTGACCATAAGGGACATCGGGAACGGAAAGAAAGGATTTGCAAGTGCATCAGACTATTTAGAAATCTGGGATGACTCGGACAGCATAACGGCTGTAAATGCTCAAAAAGATTTGAGACATTCACAAAAATGGTGGCATAACCACTCAGAAGCACAATATCAAGGTTTCGAGATCAACAGTTAACATACGGAAGTGATAGTAACTGAAACGAGGCTTAAGTCCAACAATCTATAAGTCTACGGATTAGTAACACGTGATCCTGATAGAAAGAAGAGATAGCCTAGTTCCTTAACCCCGCAGGAAAGATAAGATGACTCCGATCAGAAGGGCATAAGGTATAAGGAGTAAAAAGAGCCTTACGTTCCATCCCACAATCAATTCCCTTATATAACTAAAGAATTTCTAGACTCAACTTCGACCAGTTTGGCTTGGTAATCCTACAGGCAGTCAAGCTCTGATACCAACGCTGTCAAGACCCCGACTCGATGCCACATAGGTCTAGCATGTAACACCTCATATCACTTTGCGGCCTCACGCACGGTATTCCCACGGGTGTCGCCTTACCTTTGCCCGGGACCGTTTGCGCCTTTTGGCACACGTATATGATAGTGTCGCTAGCACCCATATGATAAGGAGCCCGGGCTGACATGGCTAGTCGTAAACCCAAAGTGGCACAGTCTTACAGGGACAGGCATCCATGACCCAGCATCAAACGTGTCGGTCATCAGCGAGTGAATCCAGGCTGTAGCGCTGGGCTAGCAGGACTCCGGTGAACCGGGCTGTAGCGGGCTAACAGGACTCCGATATTCATCGCGTGACATTTCCCCGAAGGGACAGACACAGGAACGAAGAAGGACACATGCCGGCCAGCCTAAGTGTTCCGGAGCAGTAGCAAGCTACCATGGCTCAGTGGAAACACTAGGAGACATTTCCCGGTAAGAGAGGCTACTAAGGATAAACAACTAGATAGCCAGATCCCACACATACCAAGCATTTCAATAACATACACACAATATGCTCGATATGTGCAAATACAACATGGCATCACAACATGACTCTACGACCCAAGTATTTATTCAATAGGCTCCGAGGAGCGAGATATTACAAACATGGGTCTCATGACCCAACAATCAGAGCATACAAGTCAAAGCACATGCGGAAGCTTAACATGTCTGAGTACAGACAACTATAAATGAAAAAGGCTGAAAAGCCTGACTATCTACCAGATCCTGCCGAGGGCACAAGATCGTAGCTGAGGAAACAAGCTAAACGTCGAAGTCCACGTGGAACTACTAGTGAGACTGAAGTCTCTCTGCAAAAACATAAATTAAGCAACGTGAGTACAAATGTACCCAGCAAGACTTACATCAGAACTATCTACATATGCATCATTATCAACAAAGGGGATGGTGGGGTTTAACTGCAGCAAGCCAGCTTTGACTCGGTGGCTAACCTGAACTACGACTGCAAGTAACTCTTTGAGGTGGCGCACACGAGTCCACATATTCACCATATCAATACACCACTATCGATCCGCTCCCGTCTCCCTACGAGAACGCCATCCATAGCACTCACACTTATCTTGCGTATTTTAGGGTATCCACTTTCACTTGTCTATGAACTGATATAAGCAACCCAGAAGTCCTTTTCCGCGGACACGGCTATTCGAATAGATGATGTTAACCCTGCAGGGGTGTACTTCTTCACACACGCTCTCACCACCTACCGCCGTTTACACGACATGTACTCGGCAACCTTCAAGCGGAAGCCCAACGTGGGTGTCGGCCACGGCCTACCTAAACACTCGAGTCTCTAGTCCAGGTTTATCGCCTATTCGGGTTCCATCCATGAGGAGATCCGACCGGAGTTTTGCTCACAGCCCCAAACGATGTGAACAGGGTTCCCGAGACACCAAACGGGCGCCCGGTACACCGTGCCACGTGCCTACCGCATCACAGCCCACCCCTACGGTCAGCGCTGCGCACGGCCTCCAGCATACTACAAACACCAGAAACTACTTGCAACTCCTGGACAGAGGACAAGGGTGATCAAGAAGCCGAGAGGGTCCATTGGTTTCGGGCCCAATGCGTGGTACTAGCTGAATCATGGATCACAAACACAGAACTCAGTTCCTGAGGACGGCTGCAATGAGACAACCCACCATGTACTCCTACATGGCCTCTCACCGCTACCTTTACCAAATCGTATTCACACACTTAGCTCACACACAGTAGGACATGTTCACACACCTCTGATTCATCCCCGATGAATCAGACCTGACTCAACTCTAAGCAGTAGCAGGCATGACAAACAAGCAAGAATGAGTAGGCACAGCAGGGCTCAAACAACTCCTACTCATGCTAGTGGGTTTCATCTATTTACTGTGGCAATGACAGGTCATGCAAAGGATAAAGGGGGTTCAGCTACCGCAGCAAGTAACAAATGATTCGTTGTTTCCCTAATGCAGTAATAGAGAGCAGGAGCGAGAGAGTAGGATTGTATCGGAATGAACAAGGGGGTTTTGCTTGCCTGGCACTTCTGAAGATAATATAGTTCTTCATCGGTGTCATCGATCACATCGCCGGTACACGTCCATCGAGAGGGGACAATACCGGCAACAAAGAAGAACACAATCAATGCAATGCACAATATGATGCATGCTCATGACATGGCAATATGAATGTGTTTTGAGCTAATGCAACTAGCAACAGATTAAATGAAGTTGGTTTGAATACAAGATTCAAATTCAAACTCCATATGTGATTATTCAAATGCCATTTAATTGATTTGTGCTATACAGCAGCTATAAGTTGTTCTAACATGCATAAAAATGGTACAGATGGATTCCTTGAATTTTTCATATATAATTTATTTAATTTGGAGTTACGGTTGAATTTCTACTATTTTTAGAAGTTTATACAATTTTCTGGAATTTTCTGAATAAAAATAAATCCAGAAAATGATTTAACTGCGTCAGCCTGACGCCAGCATGACGTCAGCAAGTCAACGGCCAGGTCCAGGTCAAACCTGACGTGCGGGGTCCACACGTCAGTGACACAGGAACTAATCCCGGTCAAACCCAGCACTGACTGGGGTTTGACCAGGGGTGGGGCCTACTGTCAGTGGCTGTAGGTGGTTTAGTTAGTTGGATTAGCTCCTAATGACGGAGCCACGTCAGCTCCCGTCGGAGTTTAGCCGGCGACGACCACAGAGCACGGCGGGGGCACGCCGGACTTGCGCTAGGGGCATCGGATTCGCGCGCTGAGGGCACCAGGGCATAGCCCTCGCTCTTGCGCATCCAGAGAGCCAAATGGGAGGGGCTGGGGTGGATCATGCTCGCCGGAGTCGAGCTCGTGGCGGCGACCGGAGCTACGGGTGGGTGCAGGGTTGGCGCTGCGGCTTGCAAACGAGCCGGCTGTCACGCTAGTTCTGCTCTACGGAACGTTGCGAGCGCAACGGGCGCACGCACGGGACCAAAAGGTCACCGAGACTTCGCCGGCGACGAGCGCGGGCGGCGGCGGGTTTCGGTCGTTGGCAAGGCGGCAACTACGGCATGCAAACGAGAGAACGGAAAGGGGGAGAAGGAAAAGGAGCTCACGGGGAGTTGGCCGGTGCAGACGACGGGGCCGGGGAAGCGTCGATGGTGGCGAATCGACGGTGAAGATCCTCGGCGGCCGGCGAGGGGGAAAACGTCGGGGGCGACATTCCGGGGCTCTTCTGGTCGCGTGAGACAACGAGGAGGACGAGGGAGGACCGGCGGAGCTCGAGGGCGTGTCGGAGAGGCTTCGGGACGGCTGCGGCCGTGCGAGCGCTGGTCGGCGGTGACGGGCTCCGTTCGGTCGCGGGAGGGAGAGGGAGCAGAGGGTTATAGAGACGGAGGGGGAGACACGGGAGAGTGAGAGAGGGTCGAGGGGGCCGCATGGCGTCTCCAGGGAGTAGCGGAGGCAAGCAGGCAGGGAGGAGGTGGCCGGGGCGCGTGGCCGCGTGCGCCGAGCGCGTGCCCGTCCTCCTGGCAGGGAGGAAGACGACAGGGGAGGAGAGATGGGCTGGGCCAACAGTGTTGGGCCGCCAGGTGGGTGGGCCTCAGGTAAGCGTCAGGTAAGTTCCTTCTCTCTCTCTTTTATTTCTATTTAATTCTGTTTTCTATTTTATGTAGTTTGTTTTGATTTAGTTTTAGACACTAAATCATTTTAATAAATTCTGTAGGTTTTTATGTGGCTTGCTAAAATATATACAAAGCCACTCACAAACTTCCAGAATTATTGGAGTCATATTTAATATATATATTAAATATAAATTCAAAGCAAATAGTTATTGGATTAATTCAAATTGCCAGAATAAATATTTCTGTGACTCCAAAAATATTAGTTTGAATTTTATCTCTTACCAACATTTCTATGGAATAACAGGAACATTTTCTTGGACTCATTTGAGAAGATTTAAATGTTGATCATTTTTAGAAGGTTTCTGAGGCTTTGAAAATTCCTCAATTCAAATTTCAGAAATTTAGACATGATGCAAACATGAAGCTAGCCTGGAGCATTACCAGAAGCTAGGGATGTGACAATAACATCCTCTGTTTGATGGCCCATGGAGATGCTTCCTTCTGGCCTAGCGCGATTACGACCATATTTCTTTAGGACTCCCATGAACCTCTCAAAGGGGAACATATCGTGTAGAAATACGGGCCCCAGGATGACAATCTCGTCGACTAGATGAACTAGGACGTGCGCCATGATATTGAAGAAGGATGGTGGGAACACCAGCTCGAAACTGACAAGACATTGCGCCACATCACTCCTTAGCCTTGGTACGATTTCTGGATCAATCACCTTCTGAGAGATTACATTGTGGAATGCACATAGCTTCACAATGGCTAATCGGACGTTTTCCGGTAGAAGCCCCCTCAATGCAACCGGAAGCAGTTGCGTCATAATCACGTGGCAGTCATGAGACTTTAGGTTCTGAAACTTTTTCTCTGGCATATTTATTATTCCCTTTATATTCGACGAGAAGCCAGTCGTGACCTTCATACTGAGCAGGCATTCAAAGAAGATTTCTTTCTCTTCTTTCGTAAGAGCGTAGCTAGCAGGACCTTTATACTGCTTCGGAGGCATGCCGTCTTTTTCGTGCAAACGTTGCAGGTCCTCCCGTGCCTCAGGTGTATCTTTTGTCTTCCCATACACGCCCAAGAAGCCTAGCAGGTTCACGCAAAGGTTCTTCGTCACGTGCATCACGTCGATTGAGGAGCAGACCTCTAGGTCTTTCCAGTAGGGTAGGTCCCAAAATATAGATTTCTTCTTCCACATGGGTGCGTGTCCCTCAGCGTCATTCGGAACAACTAGTCCACCGGGACCCTTTCCAAAGATTACGTAGTGTAAATCATTGACCATAGCAAGCACGTGATCACCGGTGCGCATGGCGGGCTTCTTCCGGTGATCTGCCTCGCCTTTGAAATGCTTGCCTTTCTTTCGACATTGATGGTTGATCGGAAGAAATCGACGATGGCCCAGGTACACATTCTTCCTGCATTTGTCCAGGTATATACTTTCAGTGTCATCTAAACAGTGCGTGCATGCGTGGTATCCTTTGTTTGTCTGTCCTGAAAGGTTACTGAGAGCGGGCCAATCGTTGATGGTCACGAACAGCAACGCCTTAAGGTTAAATTCCTCCTGTCTGTGCTCATCCCACGTACGTACACCGTTTTTATTCCACAGCTGTAAAAGTTCTTCAACTAATGGCCTTAGGTACACATCAATTTCGTTGCCGGGTTGCTTAGGGCCTTGGATGAGAACTGGCATCATAATGAACTTCCGCTTCATGCACATCCAAGGAGGAAGGTTATACATACATAGAGTCACGGGCCAGGTGCTGTGATTGCTGCTCTGCTCCCCGAAAGGATCAATGCCATCCGCGCTTAAAGCAAACCATACATTCCTTGGGTCCTTTGCGAACTCATCCCAGTACTTTCTCTCGATTTTTCTCCACTGCGACCCGTCAGCGGGTGCTCTCAACTTCCCATCTTTCTTTTGGTTCTCACTGTACCATCGCATCAACTTGGCATGCTCTTTGTTTTTGAACAGACGTTTCAACCGTGGTATTATAGGAGCATACCACATCACCTTCGCAGGAACCCTCTTCCTGGGGGGCTCGCCGTCAACATCACCAGGGTCATCTTGTCTGATCTTATACCGCAATGCACCGCATACCGGGCATGCGTTCAGATCCTTGTATGCACCGCGGTAGAGGATGCAGTCATTAGGGCATGCATGTATCTTCTCCACCTCCAATCCTAGAGGGCATACGACCTTCTTTGCTGCGTATGTACTGTCGGGCAATTCGTTATCCTTTGGAAGCTTCTCAAATCTTTGTCAGCCCCAGCATTCTCTGCCTTCCACTGCAGCAATTCCAGTACGATACCGAGCTTTGTGTTGCCATCTTCGCAATTGGGGTATAACCCTTTTTTGTGATCCTCTAACATGCGATCGAACTTCAGCTTCTCCTTTTGACTAATGCATTGCATCCTTGCATCGACAATGACCCGACGGAGATCATCATCATCGGGCACATCGTCTGGTTCCTCTTGATCTTCAGCAGCTTCACCCGTTACAGCATCATTGGGCACATCGTCTGGTTCCTCTTGATCTTCACCATCTCCCCCCGTTGCAGCATCACCGTATTCAGGGGGCACATAGTTGTCATCGTAGTCTTCTTCTTCGTCGTCTTCCATCATAACCCCTATTTCTCCGTGCCTCGTCCAAACATTATAGTGTGGCATGAAACCCTTGTAAAGCAGGTGGGAGTGAAGGATTTTCCGGTTAGAGTAAGACCTCGTATTCCCACATTCAGTGCATGGACAACACATAAAACCATT
Organism: Triticum aestivum; assembly: GCF_018294505.1. Classification (NCBI taxonomy): domain Eukaryota; kingdom Viridiplantae; phylum Streptophyta; class Magnoliopsida; order Poales; family Poaceae; genus Triticum; species Triticum aestivum. Next base: position 4,589,905 of record NC_057806.1, read on the forward strand.
CTGCTTGTTTGCCTCAGCCGCATCGAGAAACTCATGTACGCCCTTAATGTACTCGCGGGTGTGTCTGTCACCGTACATCCATTGCCGGTTCATCTGCATGCATTATATATAATTAAGTGTCCAAATTAATAAAAGTTCATCATCACATTAAAACCAAAGTGCATACATAGTTCTCATCTAACAACATATAGCTCTCCAGAGCATCTAATTATTAAACCATACATTGAAACTATGTAAAACATTTCAATGCGAAAACAAATGCGATCATAATTGCAACCAAGGTAACAATTGATCCAACGGCATAATGATACCAAGCCTCGGTATGAATGGCATATTTTCTAATCTTTCTAATCTTCAAGCGCATTGCATCCATCTTGATCTTGTGATCATCGACGACATCCGCAACATGCAACTCCAATATCATCTTCTCCTCCTCAATTTTTTTTATTTTTTCCTTCAACAAATTGTTTTCTTCTTCAACTAAATTTAACCTCTCGACAATAGGGTCGGTTGGCATTTCCGATTCACATACATCCTAGATAACTAAAATCTATGTCACGTTGGTCGGCATAATTTTCATAAACAATAAATGAACCAATAGTTATAAAGATAATATACATACCACATCCGAATCATAGACAGGACGAGGGCCGACAGGGGCGGATACCAAAACCATCGCACTATATAAGATGCAATAATAAATGTAAGAAAATGATACAAGTATCTATCTAAACATACAAGTAAGAATATTTTTCCTTTCAGAAAGAAGATAAGAACAAGAGGCTCACCACGGTGGTGTCGGTGATGAGATCGGCGCGGGTGATCGACGGCGGTGAAGACGGGGACGGGGCGTGACGGACCGCTAAATCTAGACAAATCTCGAGGAAAATGGAGTTTGAAGGTCGAGCTTCGAGAGGAGAAAGCTTAAGTAGTGTGGCTCGGGCATTCCATCGAACACCTCATGTGCATAGGAGGTGAGCTAGAGCACCACAAAGCCCTCTCCCCCTCGGCCAGAAAAAAGAGCACTGTGCTCTGCTCTTGCGCGAGGGGGTATATATAGGCACCTCATTGGTCCCGGTTGGTGACATGAGCCAGGACTAAAGGGGAGTCTTTGGTCCCGGTTCAAGCCACCAACCGGGACCAATGGTGGTGGGCCAGGAGCAAGGCCCATTGGTCCCGGTTCATCCCACCAACCGGGACCAAAAGGTCCAGATGAATCGGGACCAATGGCCCACGTGGCCCGGCCGGCCCCCTGGGCTCACGAACCGGGACCAATGCCCACATTGGTCCCGGTTCTAGACTGAACCAGGACTAATGGGCTGATCCGGCCTGGACCAAAGCCCTGTTTTCTACTAGTGGTTTCATGCTATGGTTAGGTTTACCTTAATACTTTTGTTGTATTTGCGGATGCTTGCAATAGAGGTTAATCATAAGTGGGATGTTTGTCCAAGTAAGGACAACACCCAAGCACCGGTCCACCAACATACCAAATTATCAAGGTACCGAACGCGAATCATATGAACGTGATGAAAACTAGTTTGACGATATTCCCATGTGTCCCCGGGAGCGCTTTACATCATATAAGAGTTTGTCCAGGCTTGTCCTTTGCTACAAAAGGATTGGGCCACCTTGTTGCACTTTATTTACTTTTGTTACTTGTTGCTCGTTACAAATTATCCTATCACAAAACTATCTGTTACCACTTATTTCAGTACTTGCAGAGAATACCTTGCTGGAAACCGTTTATCATTTTCTTCTGCTTCTCGTTGGGTTCGACACTCTTACTTATCGAAAGGACTACGATATATCCCCTATACTTGTGGGTCATCATCGTACGTCCTCCGTCCTCCACCTTCACCACTCCCACCCGCATCTGGGAACCTCAGCCTCGAATGCGCCGAAGCCCTGGGCGGCGGCGGCGGAAAATCGCCATCTTCATAGCCGAGGTACCACCTGTATCCCCATCGGCATGGCCATGGCTCTACCGCTCCGTCCTCCGAGGGCAGCCCACTAACCTCGCTGTCCCAGCTCATACCACTGTCCGGACTGGAGGCCGGCGGCATATTTTTTGGAATCAAGAACATAATACCAAGTCTAGGCTTTCTCGTGTAGAGGGTTATGGAACCTAAAACGTTGGCAGAGCTTGGAAAATGACACAGCTTGCATTGCCATATTCGGTCCTCCACCAGTGGAGTACAAAATTATGGGTCAGCACCGTGGCAGCCTTGACGCATGGGTACGTAACATGGGGCCAGCATACACTAATATGATGTGATCCATAAAATAGGGAAGCTGCATCATTTGTCCTTTGTTATAGTAATCTGTACTATTAGGTACATGTAGAAGAGATATGGGAAGGTATTCTAAAAAAAAGGAAGATGGATTGAGACGCTCCAGCAGGTAAAGTCAAGTATTGGTTATACGTAGTAGTCTGCTACACTTGGGCATGGGACCGGCCGGGCAGCATAAACTAAGAACACATCACATGGGCTGATAACTTAGTTAGCCCAATCATGGACCTCATCTACTCCACCATTTCAATGAAGGGCGTGCACGCATTGCAAAATCTAAATTTGATCATAAAATAGACCAATAAAATATATTTTTTAACTTCAAATTTATAATACTAAGGACTTCTTTCAAATACGGATACAATGATATAACTTTTGTCACATATAATTCGCTTTTAGTTTGTCTAATTTGTTAGAGTTATGTCGAATATTATTATACAAGGTAGGTTACAGTTGGACTTGGCTTTGGACTGTGTGTAGGCTTCTTATATATATCTGGGTAAACACATGATGTAACCTATGCCAACATAATAGCACATGCACGCGGGGAGCCGGCGCCCGAGCGGCTAGGGTGCGGTATTGTAGCGGTGTCATGGGGAGAAGCGCCCATAGTCAGGCCCTGGGGATGTAGCCATGATGGTGAACCTCGTTAACAAATCTCGGTGTCTTGTCTGTATGATTGCTTGGTCCTCGGTAGATCAACGGTGACCTCGGATTTATTCTAACAAGTAGTATCACGAGCTAGGTTATTCGAAGGCCGTGGACTGTTGATTGAGAGAAAGTATCGAGTTCGAGATGCAGCCGGTTGCGGTGTAGTTCTCGGCAAGATTGAAGAAAGCATGTCAGTTGAAGGCACGTGTACGCGCAGCAAGCTTGACGTGCAGCGATGGATCGGGAGGATTGATCGGGCGAGCGTACAGCGGTCAGAAACGCAGAAGTGGCGGCGGTGAAAGCGCGCTCGAGAAGGCGTCAGCGACCAATCGATTGGGATCATGCAGCTACGTCAGGTCCTGGAATGGCCAGACGCGTGACGTGTCCAGGCGCTCGAAGCCCACGTAGGGCAACACGGCGGCCCATGTACTCCCTCCTTTTTGGTTTATAATGCTCAAATATGAAATCTCATCAACCAAGGCGTATGATGAGTAGAGGAATATATTTTGTACTTTACAAAACTACCCAAACAAAATCGATACATTAATTGGGATTAATTGCAGTGCATGCATGCTTGACCACTAGATGAGTAGTAGCATTGCATGTATTGGTGAGTTCCTTTTTAGTTCTTGCATGCAAAGATTTAATGCGCCTTGGAACCTTAAAAGAAGATGGAGATGAGCCTTGTAAATTGGAAAAATGAAAAAAAATGAGATAAGCCTTATAAACCGAAAAAGAGGGAGACAAGAAGGGACTACAGTTGCAGGTGGAGTAAGTTGGGTTGTCCAGCAGCGGTGTCGACGAGAAGGGACTCCATTTCAATGATGTTGCTAAATATCTTAAATCAACTTGTAGTAGTACAACTTTCAATGATGTCGACGTAACCGAGTGTTGACTGTGAAGAAGACGAGAAGGGACTACAGTTGCAGGTGGAGTCACATGGAGTCTGGGAGTAGCAGCGGTGCTCATGGTGTATCTCAAGTCTAATGTACATGGAGGTTCGACGCATGGATGAATTCAAGGTGGTGAAGAATATTCACCAAAGTGGAGTTTGTTAGAGTTGTGTCGAATATTATTGTACAAGGTAGGTTACAGTTGCACTTAGTTTTGGACTGTGTGTAGGCTTCTCATATATATCGAGGTAGACACATGATGTAACCTATGCCAACATAATGGCACAGTCACACGGGGAGCCGGCTGCATGTGTCGACGCTGGAGCGGCCAGGGTGCGGCATTGTAGCGGTGTCATGTGGAGGAGCGCCCATAGTCAGGCCCTGGGGATGTAGCCATGATGATGAACCTCGTTAACAAATCTCGGTGTCTTACCTGTGTGATTGCTTGGTCCTCAGTAGATCGACGGTGGCCTTGGATTTATTCTAACATAATTTGTGGCCAAAATTAATTTTTAAAATGCGTGTGCACCTTACTAATTGGAATGGAGAGAGTATTCATTTGGCCAAACTTCGATAAATTTTTTTCCATCAGTCGTGTGGTGTGAGCTTCCAAATCCTGCTTACCTAGTGGCAATTCGGTGGTTGTCTGTACCAAAACCCTGAACCCTAGATTGCCAGCGATTAGGCACGGTTAAGTTATACTCTCTTTATTTTTTTTATACAAGGCCGTAAACTCAAATTACAGGTACCAAAACAATAATTAATGTGTGATTTACAAGCTAATTTGTTTTCTCGTTTACCGGGTTAATTAATGGGGTGCATGCACATTAGAGGAAAATGAGTGGCCGTGGGAGAGGAAGTAGGTGAGTGTGTCACTATCATCCACTACATGAATGCTAGTAATGAAGTCATGGGTTACTAATACGAGAAAACATTATTAATATTTACCTCGATTATTGTTGGTGGCCTTGTATAGATGCAAAATATGTTTTTCATAGTGGCCTTGTATATAAATGGAGGGAGTATCAATCTTGTTGAGTACCATTGATCTCCCCATCATTGCAAAGAGGAGAATCCTAGTGCCTTAACTCCGACTAACAGGTCGGTTTAGGTTTTTAGTCCACGCAGAGGCAATGCTCGGACGGAGGACGACACTTCTTCTTGAAGTTAGTCTTTCGGACCCTGATCCTCCTCAAATTCTTCCATATGGATGGAATAGATGGAGCTCCCGCGTAAATTCTTGCTAGCTCCACGCGGCGATGAGGTTAGGGTTTCTCATCATGTGTATGCAATGAAGAGATTTTCTCAGGTTCTTCAGATTGATTAAAGGGTGCAATAACGATGACTGCGGCTTCAGTGTTGTTGTTTCCTAGGGGCACATGCATGAAAAGTTTCCACATGTCATCAACAAGGTCAGGCCGAATCTGGTATGGAATCAGCAAAGACGGCATGTCGAGTATTCATTCTGACGGAGGCGTCGTTTAGGAACCTAGATGTAATTTTTATTATGTTTGGGTTGCTTTGTACCTCTATGAACCTTTATAATTGATCTGAGACATTTTTCTAGAAAAAAGAGAATTCTTATATCTCTCCACTAGCTAGCTGATTTCTTACCTCTTTTAGAAACAAAGCTTTTTTGGATTACTAGAAATTAGTCGGTCATGTAATATGTTGAACGAAATTATCAACTTGAGAACCAAATATCCCCTCTTTAATGTATGCTTGGATTTGTAATTTGAAAATTTCCTTAAGTGATGTTGGGTTAGCAGGTATTTTGACAGGTTAGAGCATCTCTAGTAGACCCAGTATAATGCCAACCCACAAAACGCGTATGCAGTTCTCGAAAAAACGGCTTTGCAGGCCAGCGCGGGCGATTGCCGAGCAGACCCCGCAAATCAGTAATTTGCATTTCAGTTTGGGGCATGAAAACACATTTCTTTGCTTTCGTATTTTCTTCAACGAAACTGGATACATAATAATTTGTCAAATCTTTGATAGAATACCAAGACCAAAAAAAGCAAGAAACACAATTAGGCATTTTAGAAGATATCCAACTTCCATAACTGCTTCCACTAGTTGGACCAACATCTTATCCATGCCTTCATTGTTGATCTGCAGATTCTTGATCTTGCATTCTTCATTCTTCTTCTTTGATTCTAAAGAAGTAGGCATTGCTTCCCCTATAGTTTCTTCTCTAATTGCACATGCAGCCGCATCATTAGTCTCAATTCTATCAACGAGTGCACGAACATCTATTAAGTTTCTTTCTATCAACAAATCGATGTATTCTTCTTCCCAAACCCAAAATGAGTATCCATCTTCCTACACACATATGACCATCTCAATAAGCTATTGAAATCGAACCGAATAGGTTGACAAAGCCGAATGAAAACAAGAACATACCCCATCGTTTTCGCATTTGAAGAATACCCATCCGGGGTGTTTCGGCGTGCTAGATCTTATCCGTAGCACTGTCTGCATGTAGTCGTCGCACTGTATGAGCGGCATCGGCGAGCCGGCGAGCCACTGCGCGAGCGCCGAGCCCGAGCGACGGCCGGCCGAGTCCTTGCCGGCAAACCGACGATGACAGCTAGAGGACGAACCAGTACCTGCATGTGACGATAGGGCTTTGCCGGGGCTGTGCAGGGTGCTCCCTGACCAATCCATGGCTTGGCGCAGCCACCTGTGGCCGGAAACGCCAAATCCGACGACCGCGACAAACAGCTGCCGATCTGCAACTTTTCGGCCAACCGAGGTAGGAGGAAGTGGTGGAGGACAATCTCGGACGTATGGCAGCCCGCCGACGTGATCCCGGCGGCTAATATGGCCGGAATCGTATGCGCCGGTGGGTGGGGAAAAGCGGAGCTGAAATGCCCCCCCCCCCCCTCCCGCGCCAACTGCTACCTCTATATACAGGGCACCGACGGGGTGAGGACGGACCCATATTTTTGCGGGTTGGAGTGGGAATTTTGCCGCGCCCCGCAAAACAATTTATGGGTCCGACGCGTTTGCGGGGTTTGATCGGGCTGCATTTTTCGTGCGGACCTATATTTTTACAATTATTTTGAAGTCAGAGCTTTATACCGGATCTGCTAGAGATGCTTTTTAAGGCCCCCGCATCGCTCAATACGCGCGACCCGGGCGGCGAATAACTCAACCACTGCCGCTACCCTTCCCCTCCTCAGCTCTTCTGTTGGCCGCCACCAGAGAGAGCCGTAGGGCAAGCCATCAAGGCTCCCAAAAACGACGGTGGTGGGGCCTTCGTCCTTCTCCCGGTGGCGGACTCGCAGCAAAGGCTCGGCACGATGGCAGCTCTAACGCCATTGTGCTTGTGGATCCTTGTCTTCGTTTGGTGGTTGCGTTACGGCTATGGGTGATCATATTTAAGCCTCTACTGTTGGCTTTTGATCTCTAGATCAATTCACCAGAAGCTACAACGTGTACGTGCAGCAAAGCTAGCAGCTCGATCGATTTTGCATGCAGGTAATGTACGTGAACCTGGGATTTCACTAGCCCTAGGATCGGATCGACTGATCTCTCGACGGAACGTCCCGGCTTAAACTAGCGATAGAAGAAACAGAGTCGGTTGATGGCCACAGGTGCCTGTCGCATCTGTTGAATGCTTTGTATTGCTTTTCTCTTTTCATTGTGGTACAAGGGTTGGGGCTACACGCATATATATGCTGCAGATAGCCTTTTTCTTTTTGCGAATAATGCAGATAGCCTATTAGCTAACCGAATCGGTGTAGTACTGCTAATCATACTCAGGTACGCGTATGAACTCTCTAGTACTACATGGACACGGACACAACATCCAGATACGTACTACTCATGTCGTGCTTACCTAATATCTACGAGACTGATTCGTCGCTGCCTCGCTAGATCTGGCTGGCCACAGACGCGGGACTGCCCAAACAGATAGCCTACACACGTATCGATCCGTTTACATTTTAGGTACAAGAAGTGGCACTTCGGCCAATATTTTTACGGTTGGAACTTACAAGTATTGACCGTTTCATGAACTCCGTGAGGCGCTGCCACCAACGGTACGTAGTTCACCACATACGTAAACAAGTGGATGGGCATCCAAGGTGGATGAAGCATCATTCTCAACAAAAAAGAAGAAGACGTCAGGTGTAGCATCAGCTTATCAAATCACCAAATCAACCCAATAATGTTTTATGGCAAAATTGAGTTATTGGGTTGGCCAGTTGCTAGATATGATGCCAGATAAGTTTTTCAAATCCACAGATCAAATTATCAATGCTTCCAAATTACAAATTTTACATTGCATTTACAACATACTCCCTCCGTCCCATAATGTAAATGTTTTTGCAAGCTAAATAAGCTTACGAAAACGTCTTACATTGTGGGATGCAGGGAGTATTATGTAGAATGAACAACATATTATGAAATCCAGGCTTTTGCATAAAGGATTATGAGACCTAAAACGTTGGCATAGCTTGGAAAATGCCATAGCTTTTATTGTCATATTCGGTCCTTCTTCACTGGATATATACTAGCTAGAAAATTATGGGTTAGCACCGCAGCAGCCTTGACACATGGTGGCATGGGTACATAACATGGAGCCAGCATAAATGAATATGATGTGATCCAGAAAATAGGGAAGTTGCACCCCTTTTTTTCCTTTGTTAGGAATTTGTACCTTTTTTTAGTAGATTAGCGAATCTGTACTATTATGTAGAATCTGTACTATCTTCTCTAAGCGGTGCGCCCTATGCACCCTGCCCCAAAAGTCCGCTTCACATCATTTTTATAATAATGGGCATGACTAGGCGTGATAAGTATACTGAGTTTGTAAATATCTCTACTGTATTCTGTCCCATTCCTTTTTAAATTTTAATAATGTCATACACCCCTATCCTCCTAATAGTTAATATATGTTAGCCCACTACTGTTACCATGTGTACCAGCATGGAGCCAACCCACATTTGATCATCTAATCATGCGCTGCCAATTTTCTAGTGGCCACGCGTAGGCAGTTCATGTGGGTAGTCCTTTTGGTGGACTCGGACAAGAATCTATGGTTGGATGAATAGAAGGGTGGTTGTATGCTCAGTTATTCAGGGGCCTATATCTTTGATAGAGACGAAATATTCTTTCAATGATAAATGACATTCTCGTCAATAGCAAGGAGTGTGTACAATGACCAGCCCCCCCCCCCCCCCCCCCCTCTCAATGATCGACAAAAAAGACGAAGCATCTATGTGTAATTAGCGTCACGATCACACAATTACACGTGCTCCCCGCCCCCTCTAACACAGAGTAGAAAACTGAAGAAAAGACATGGCATCCCTCACTGTACTCCTACTAGTTTTTACCCTAGCGTGATTAGCGTGTGATTATATGAGATTAGCGCCACCGGCTGCCGTTGAGCCGCCTCCTGCCCTCCCTGCTCGCGGCCAGAGTGGAATCAGTTTAAATTAGGCAATACTAGCGCCGCAATGGGCAATTCTAGGTCTTCAGGGTCCAGCCAACTAGCAAAGGTTAGCCCTAAGTGTTATCTACAGTTTCAACTATCTTGTGTGTGTTGAAATTTTCATCCAATTTTAATTATTTTTATTGTGTGACCTATGATATCTATTTGAAATTTAATTCTCATGATTGTGTGATTTACGATGTTGTAATAGAAAATCACTCTAATGATAAGTTCGATTTTTTATGTTGTTGCTTCGATCACTGTTTTGGTAACCGAACGAAATTTCGCTATCTCGCCGGGTTACCACGTTTATCGCCCCCCGTCGAGAAACACTCATGCCGGGCAAAAAATCTCGAAAGTTTTGAAAATTTTGAATTCAAACGCTCAGAGTATAGTTAAATATAGGCCATCACTTCTATTTGAACGTTAGTGGTCGTGGCCTAGTGGCAACCCCCAGCCTTTCCTCAATAGTGCGTCGCGGGTTCGAATCTTGACACACGCTTTTTAATTTCTTTTTGATGTGCACAAGTAAAAAAAGAGATTAGTTTGTTGGAGTGGCCAGGGGTCGAACTCGCAACCTTTTACCAAGGGGGAGTTCTACTCGAACAGCCACTACGCCAGAAGCAGATACGTGATAACTTTGGAAGTTAAAGTACTATCTACATCGATTTCAAAAAAATTGAATTCAAAATTGAATTTCAAATTTCGTCCGAATTTTTTCCGGTATTTCGCGGTTACCATGGTAACCGCAAATTCCGGTGCCCCTCGAGAAAAAATGTCCCCTTGGGATCCAAAACCTTGGCTTCGATGAGAGATGATTTGTTTCGGAATTGCATGATAATTTACAATTAGAAGGAATTAGCTGGTAAGTTATCTTGTACTTCCTCCGTAAAGAAATGGTGATCTAAACGCTCTTATATTTCTTTACAAACGAAAGTATTGATATTTTTGACCTTATGGCAATTGTAAGCGAAAATTTAAATTTCTCACGAAAAATCAAGGAAACATTCATCAAAATAATACAAATGTAGCTAGGTTTTAATTTCTCCTAAGTACACATTATTACACCATTACTGTACTTATTTTAGCATACTCGGAAGTTTCCTTTTATGAACTAGGCTTGCCCCCCTTATGTCGGCTCTGCCTTGTGTGTGTGTGTGGTGATTTTGTCAATCTCAAGACCAGCCGACTCAGTCTCTCAGAGGTGTTCGTAGACATAGAGTGTGTGTGTGTGTTTATTGCAGCGAGTGTATGTGAGCATCTGCGTTTTGTAATGTGTTTCGAAAAAAAGGTGTTAGGACAGGAGGACATGAAAGCTGCATAAAATGATAGGGCGAAGTAAGATGCTTCCCCTTCGGGTGTCCTCTGTTGTCTGTTGCCGATTCTGGATGTTATCAAGTGAAGTCGAGTAGCTGCATGCCCAAAAAACGTCGAGACCTCAACAGGAGGGAAAGGTTTACCATGGGCTAATTCACATCGCAGACTCCAAAATACTACGCTAAACCAGCGAAATAAGCCATTGAACAGACTACATGAGCTAATTCATTGCCCGTCTTCAACGCAGCGACCAATCTTCCTGCATCACATCACATCCCAGAGCATGGCGGCATGTGGACGCACCACAAGTCCATGAAAGGGATTCTCGTCATCTAACCCATAGAGAGGACAGGTTTGGGGAACCGGCCGGTAGATGACGCTGATGCCTGCATAGATTAGTCGCCATGTGTACCGGCTGCCACCCCATATTTGACTTTGTAATTTGTATGTACATGTGGTTGGGCATCTATATCCATCATCACATTAGTATATTTGTTTCTAGGGGGGGGGGCCATCATCATCATCATCATCATCATCCAGATGTTGTGCATTTGATTAACTTGTTAAGGAGGCGAGCTGTTGCGCCTGCAGAACAAGAGGTTACATAGCGCGCAAGCAGAATTCCTCCATCACACAACTCGCTCGCTCTCTTTCTCTCTTGGCCCATCCATCCATGGCGATGGCCGGCCACCCTTACTCGCCAAGTGACCTCGAGCTCCCCGGTTTCGTGCCGCCGCAGCTTTCACCCCTCGAACTCGTGGTGCCCCTCATAGGCACTTCTCTCTTGGTCATCACGGTGATCTGGCTTGTCTCCGGCCATGTCCTCAATACTGGTAACTACTGCAACCACCAAATCTATCCTTCCATCATGTGTATACATACGATACTTACTTCCTCCGAGTTCATTTTTACTCCCCTATATATTAGGTTTGTCTTGAGTTAAATTTTGTAAAATTTTATTGAAGTCGTATTAAAAATTATCAACAGTTACAATACCAAATCAATATAATGCTCTAAAATTATGTTCCATGATAAATCAAATGATATTGATTTGATAAGGTGAATGTTGGTACTCCTTTCTATAAACTAGATTAAACTATAGAAAGTTTGACTTAAGACAAATCTAACATGTGAAGTAAAAAAGAAACGGAGAGAGTGCTCCATGCAAATTAACACTCCCATCATCTCCTGATCTTCATCTGTTGCAGGAAGATCCGGGAGATTATCCAAGGCCGACCGTTTGCTCATGTGCTGGTGGGCAATCACTGGGTTGACCCACCTAATCATCGAAGCACCCTTGCTCTTCACCCCCAATTACCTTACCAAGGAAAACCCCAGTTTTTTCGATGAAATATGTAAGTTCTGGCTGGTTATATCCTCCCATCGTATCCATCATCTCGAAACGATGTTCTTAATTTTTCGAGTAACTAACTGCATGCATGCTACATCTTCAGGGAAAGAGTACAGCAAAGCCGACTCCAGATATGCCACCGGGGACACCACAACCGGCGCGATCGAAGTCATTGCGGTTTTTCTACAAGGCCCTGCATCACTTCTTGCTGTGTACGTCACCTTATTACATTTTACTACTACTCATTTTCTCTTCACCACACTGTCTATTCCCGGCAAAACAACAAAGATTAAACTTTGCTTGATCTGTTAGTTTCTAGAGCTAGCTCGACGAATTTGTCAGACCACCAGAATGGATCCAATTTTGTTTCTAAGACTTTCTTTGATTTATAGTATAAGAATATCATGAGAATAGGAAAATCACAAAAAGTGAGATGACATGTATCTCAAATGCTATTGAAAAAGAGATGTTATTTGGTTCATATTATATGTTTTTTATTGGGTCGAGACTAATGTTTTTCTTCCTTTGAAATACAAAGGATCCTTCTATCATGTACATGAACAATATTCTATTCCTGCAAATCAAAGGGCTTCAAATGAATTTTTTCTACAAATTCCTGTCCGATGAAATTCCTACAAAATTCCTATAAACCAAAAAAGGGCTAAATTCCAAAACATACTTCTCACATGGTTCTTGGTTGCATACACAGTTGAGTCCACCTTTAATGAAAAAACCCAAAAGTAACAAACAAATGGCCAGCACACCCTCAAGCATTTAGTTTGCGTAGGCGACACTAATTTACTTACTCCTCCATCAATGCTCATATTGACGCCTAATTACTCCTCTGACATTTTCTTTTACGTATTGCTCCTAACATATGGTGTACATCACTGATTGCCTACTTAACACAATATGGTAAGAGGAGTATTTCTCTTTGCCATAGTTTTCTTATCGACTTCTAATCATCTATCGATCCATTGCATTAGATCATAGCATTGGTAAATGTGCTGAAGACTAACAGGTTAAAATTAGGCGTAATATGTACTCGCCATTTATAGATCAACCAATAACCAACATGTGCATACAAAAGAAATCATGTGAGAGATGTCTACATGCAACAATGGTGACCTCACCAAACATGACATCTCATCAAAGGTTCATACATGCATGGGAAAAAGTTCTCCATTATATTATACCATTTATATTCAAAATAATTTTCCAGTACACACTAATAAATAAAATATATAATATTCATTCTGAGTTTTAGTTCATATACTATTAATACAAGTATGCATGTTTCATATAATCAAATAACGGAAATATATTTCAATCGATTCATGCAACGCGTGGAGTACTCTCTAGTTTATAGAAAATTTTAGCACGTCTCTCTAATTTTTTCCACTGTGCTTTATAGATTAGATAGAATGAAACCATTAGTTGCAGCTTTTTATTATTTATTTTACTATCTGCTTACCACAAGTTTGCTTCTTGCAGCTATGCTATTGCTTCCAGAAAGTCCTACAGCTACATTCTACAGTTCAGTGTATCTATGGGCCACATCTACGCAATGCTGGTTTACTACATTACTGCCTACTTAGACGGCATGAACTTCTGCGTCAGTCCATTCTACTTCTGGACATATTTTGTTGGTGCAAACTCTCCATGGGTTGTGATTCCAATGCTGATAGCAATAAGGAGCTGGAAGTTGATAAGCCAAGCATTTCAGTCTTGCAAGGTGAATCAAGACTAAGTAAACCAACTCTTGCCCTCGGCACCAGAATCCTTTGGGCAGTATGACACCTACGCGGATGGGAACCACATTTGCTATTTCTACGCTGGTTGCGGTGACGTGTGTTCCATGATACAATGATTCCTCTATTTCAAACACAATTGCAATTGAAATAATTATTTTTACCTTTTTTTAAGAGAGGATGGGTTTACTCACTCCGACGGAGGCCAGGGCGTGTTTGGTTACTGGATCTGTCCGGTGGGAGATGGTAGCGCGGGATTTATTCAACCGGTTTGGATGGCGGTCATGTAATAGGATAGGTGTGTAGTTTACCTATCTCTCTTTACTATGCCAGCCGATTGTGGCTTTTGGGCCTTGTTTTTTTTTTGCTTGCTCTGTGTGAGCCAGTATCCTTTGTTGCAGCACTTTGCAAGACATTGTTGAACTACTTTATTTATTTATAAATGTGGCCATATGCATCTGTCTGATGCAGAGGCCGGGGAAGCCCCCCTTTTCGAAAAAAAAGAGAGGATGGGTCCCTAAGGGCCCGTTGCTTTATTAAATATGAAGCAGTTATGCAAAGAAACTTACATCATGACCCAAAGTGAATTAAAAACTACTCCCTCCGTCCCAAAATAAGTATCTCAACTTTGTACTAGCTCTAGTACAAATTATTAAGTTCAAGACACTTATTTTGGGACGGAGGGAGTACAAACTAGACCCTATCCGTGTTAAGTGGTAGCGGCCAAATCAGTGTTGAGACATGTGCGCCCCTGACAACTGTGGTGGTGGTCTTAAACATAATGGTAGTGCAAAAACATTGGATAATAACTCGTCACATACAACACCATGTGTATCGATTTATGGATGAGGGGAACTCCCAGGAAAATGTTCGAATGTGTGCTTAAAAATATTCACTTTCTATTAAAAAGAATGTTCAATTTGCATTTTGCAAATGTTCAACATGTATCTGGAAAAAAATGTACAACATGTATCTGCAAAATGTTCAACATGTATTTAGAAAATAGAAAACAAAAAAGTAAGAAAAATGAATAGGAACAGATGAAAACAAATAGAGAAAACACACAAGGGAAAACAAAGAAATAAATAAAACTAAAAAAGGAACAATCACATGGAAGGTTCTAAAACTAGTATGTAGAACCTTCTCAAAATCGGTTTATTGGGGTGTCCCATTAAGGAGAGCAACAACCATCCAAAATCACTCTATTGGTCGGTCCATTAAAACCGGCGCACAGTTGGGCGCAAAGGCGAAATGGTGCTACATCTCACAACAAGTCAGATATAGCACCGACGCACAGGCACGATTATATCTCGGCTTGTAGTGAGCTCTAGCGGAGTGTTCCCCGCCTTGGGTCTTCCAACAAAACTTACGTCTACTCGCGTCCATGCGGCTAGGTGTTGAATCCGCCCACCAAACTAGTTTGTAAAACTGGCTAACATAGTAGATGTCTTGTCAACATAAAAAAAATCATTGTGGTCTTTCTTGAATAAATTACCCCAGTTCATTGTAGCGGTGCCATGGAGACAGTGGGTTAGATGTCCTTGCAGAGTCCATTATTGGGATCTGATGTGTCAAGTTCGTTTTTGCTAGTTTGATTTTTATGGAGTTGGAATCTTCCACGACATTATGGTGAACTTTTTTGTGGTTTGACAGACTGCACTTCTAGGGGACCATCCCCGGTCTAGGCATGTTCATCGCTCATGACTTCTCATCTTTTTGGATGGGTGACTCAAAGAGGTTTTCCAAAACCTTTATTGGTAATGAAATTCGTGCAGTTGAGTGAGTAGCAATAGCGATGTTCCACTCCAATTGCAGTCTATTTATTGAAGTCTTGTCGGTACTCCATCTAGCAAAGATTTATACCACAGAGAAGATGTCTCCAAAACATTCTAGACTCGAAAATCAACATAAACAATTTTTTCGCTTGTAGAGAAGATATTTGAATAAACATGTTAATCTATATGAAAATCAATGTTCACTTGCCTTAAGAAAATATTTCCCATTGCACATAAATTTCGTGGCGCGCCATACTGCATAAAAATTTCTCACGGACTTGGAAAAGTTTTATATGGTTAATAAAAATGTCACCTAGATAGAAAAATATTACAAGAAAAATTTCCCACGCATATGAAAATAAATGTTCTCAAACATAATTTAAAATATGCATTGAGTTTTCTCAAAGAAATACACGGTTAATAGTTTTCTTTAATATGAAAAGATATTTTTGAAATACATGATGGAAGTTTTTGAAACATGATGAACATCTTTAGTTATGCGATGAACATGTTTCTAAACTTCACTGTGAATATTATTTTCAAATACGTGATGGGGTTTTTTTAAATAAGCTAGACAATTTTTTTGATAGACAGTGAACATGTTTTAAATAGACTGTGGCACTATCTAGTTATGATGAACATTCTTCAAAATGTACTGTGAATAATTTTCCTAAATCCATGATAGCCATTTTTAAAATATGTGAATACATTTTGGAAATACAAAAATGAACAGTTTTTGGAAACATGATGTACTTTCTTAAAACACAATGAATATTTTCTAGTACATGATGGACATATTTTCGAAAAGTATGAACATTTTTTTCAATTCAATCAACATCTTTAAATATTCAATTTCATTATTAAAAGTTAAAACACGTTGCACTTTTGAAAGTTCAGCGATGAAAAAAGAAGAAAAAGGAGAGCAAAAATAGAAAAGAAAATATGAAAAAAATGATTAAAGGAAATGAAAAACTAAACTAAATTAAAAAAATCAACTCATGTATTTTTCAATTTGGTTTTGTTTCATTTTTCATTTTTTATTTTTCATTTTTTCTGCTAACAATTTTTTTATCATGAAGGTTTTTTTAAAAAACATTATTATTAACCTATTTTCAAATTTGTGAAGTTTTTCTAAATTTCTGAATTTTTTTCTACATACATAAACATCTTGTCAAATCGATGAAGACTTTTATAATTTATGGGATATTTTTAAATTCACGAACTTTTTCCAAATTAGTTAACATTTTGTAAATCCTAGATCATTTTTTCAAATACATGAACTGTTTTGAAATTCATGAACTTTTTAATAATTTGTGAACAGTTTTTCATATTTATAATTTTTTCCTAATTAATTAACTTTTTAAAGATACATGGTCTTGTTTTAGAAGTATGATTTTTTTAATTCATAAAAAACAGAGATCCAATTTTTCCTCTAAACAAGCAGTTGTTGGTTTTTCTTGAACCCGTAGCCTGAAGGAGTAGTGTGTAGGCGATCAGACCGATCATGCAAAACGAGCATGCTACTGGACCATCCCACGCGTGACCACGAGTATACCAATCAGTGTGTAAAGCATTGTAGAGGAATTGTTGGGCGTGAGTTCTAGCTCGCAATCAGCGAGGACCTCCTTTGGAGCATCTAAAAAGACGGTGACGCACAGGAACATCAAGACTCGGCCGGCCCATTGGCGGTCGAAACCGATGTAGAGAACATATTGTTGGGAACGTTTTCTTTCATGCTCGTTTCTAATGTTTTTGTTTCGGGTTTTAGTTAGTAGTAGTATTCCTTCCGTCCCATAATATAAGAGCGTTTTTGACCCTACACTTCGTCCCGTAATATAAGAGCGCTTTTGACACTAGTGGGACAGAGGGAGTAGTTTTTTAGAAACACAGCAAATTAAATTTATTTTTAAAGTAACATTTCTGGATGTGAGCATTTTCTTAGATCATTATTCGGAAAACACGAACATTTTCTGAAAAAAAACGGGAATATTTTTTAAACTTCTGTGAATTTTTTTGGCCCGCGCTTGAACCTAGAACACTTTACCTGGGTCTGGGCCGCATTCTCTTTCGGGCCACGCTCGGGACGGGGACGCCACAGTGCCTCGTCTTCTTGCCTGGATCGATCCATCTCAATGCCGGACACCGCAAAAAAAAAAAATCCATCTCAACGACGGCCGGCCGCCGGAGTGTACTTCCGTCTCCTCCGCCCTTGCATTCTCGTCGCGCCATCCCACTCCAACTCACCCCTCCCCGCGCGTCACTTCGGAGTCAGTGAGCAATGGAGGTGGCGACAGCCGGCGGCCATGCGGCGGCACCACGCCGCGCTCCTCCGCCTCGTTGCCGTCCCTCTCGCTGGTGGCCACCGTCCACGCCGCCGTGCTCCGCCTAGGCGCGGTCCTCGAACCCTCTCGCATCCACGCATGCTCTGCCGGCGGCGTCCCGGATTCTTCCCGCAGCGTGTTCGACGAATTGCCCTGCTCTGGCCAGCGCCATGCCCGCGCACGGGCGGTGCCGGCAGGTGCTCTGCCTGTTCCGTGGCGGGGAAGGGGAGATGGACGACAAGGCCGCGTGCGCGAGGACTGGGATGGTGGGCGAAGGGATGCAAGTGTTCGCAAGGAAGGGTGAGGAGGCCGTCGCTACAGCGCTATACGTGCATGGTGGAGATGCTGGGAAGGGCCTGGGAGGTCGATGAGGCAGAGGGGAAGGGCCGAATCCCGGAGGTCGACGAGGCCGAGTGCGGATGGAGGCGCGTCCGGTGCTGCTCGCCGCATGCCGGGCGCATGGCCGTGTCGATGTGGCAATGCATGCATTTTGGCCAAATGGTAATGCAGCACAACATAAGCCCCCTGGCTAGTGGAGATCTGAAATTTGTACAACATGATCCTTGTTTACCTACATACATGGGTCTGCCCTTCGGCAATCTGATTGTCCGGTTTGTCGTTGCCCCATTACTCTTCTGGTACCTTCTGAATTGTTGCTTCCCTGCTGTTTGTCCGGTTTGTCGTCCTCCCATTACTCTGTTGCCATGGGCAATCTGATTGTCCGGTTTGTCGTCGCCCCATCACTCTGTTGGCATGGGCAATCTGGTTGTCTGGTTTGTCGTCGCCCATCGTTGTAGTGTTGTGAACTGAATTGAAGGCTTGGTGGAAGCCTGGAGCTCTTCACAGTACAATCGGAATTTGGATTACATCACAGGTAAAGCCCTAAGAGCCCTTGGTTTCTTGGCCTTTTTTCTTGTCATGTTTAGATTGTTGGCCTATCTTCCAATGAAATGCCAATTACCTCTGAAAATATAACTAAGCATACAGAGTCGTACCTTTTTACATTTTTCTCATGAACTCCTATATATTGATCTAGATCAGTCTATAGTAGTCTATTATCTCCACATACTTGTGCAGTACAATGTCCTCAACGTTGCAACAATGACCCTTTGAATCTGTTTAGACACAATTCCAGTGAATGAGACTGAAATGTCTAGCAGACGGTACAATTGAACTTATAGTTGATGATATACTGTAGTCGCACCTAACTAGTTGGTTGAAATACATTATCAGAGATATTCTTGGTAAACTGGCTTCTGCAACATTCTTTGAGTTAGAGATATTTTATTTTTCCACAGGTACATATATTGAAAGAGAGAATCACATCTGGTGACTTTTAGTAGTGGCCAACACTCTAGCCAGATTGATTTCATCCTCTCGAGAAGAGAAGATAGGCGTGCATGCCTAGACTGTAAGGTGATACCTGGAGAGAGTGTTGTACCCCAGCATAAGCTGGTGGTTGCTGACTTCCGCTTTCGGATTCATCTCCAGCGGGATAAGCGTGCCAAAGTCGCTAGAACGAAGTGGTGGAAGCTCAAGGGGGAGGTAGCTCAGGTGTTCAAGGAGAGGGTCATTAAGGAGGGCCCTTGGGAGGAAGGAGGGGATGCGGACAATGTGTGGATGAAGATGGCGACTTGCATTCGTAAGGTGGCCTCGGAGGAGTTTGGAGTGTCCAGGGGAAGGAGAAGCGAAGATAAGGATACCTGGTGGTGGAATGATGACGTCCAGAAGGCGATTAAAGAGAAGAAAGATTGCTTCAGACGCCTATACCTGGATAGGAGTGCAGACAACATAGAGAAGTACAAGATGGCGAAGATGGCCGCAAAGCGAGCTGTTGGTGAAGCAAGGGGTCGGGCATACGAGGACCTCTACCAACGGTTAGGAACGAAGGAAGGTGAAAGGGACATCTATAAGATGGCCAAGATCCGAGAGAGGAAGACGAGGGACATTGGCCAAGTCAAATGCATCAAGGACGGAGCAGGCCAACTCTTGGTGAAGGACGAGGAGATTAAGCATAGATGGCGGGAGTACTTCGACAAGCTGTTCAATGGGGAGAATGAGAGTTCTACCATTGAACTAGACGACTCCTTTGATGAGACTAGCATGCGTTTTGTGCGGCGAATCCAGGAGTCTGAGGTGAAGGAGGCTTTAAAAAGGATGAAAGGAGGCAAGGCGATGGGCCCTGATTGTATCCCAATTGAGGTGTGGAAAGGTCTCGGGGACAGAGCAATAGTATGGCTAACCAAGCTTTTCAACCTCATTTTTCGGGCAAACAAGATGCCAGAAGAATGGAGACGGAGTATATTAGTACCAATCTTCAAGAACAAGGGGAATGTTTAGAGTTGTACTAATAACCGTGGAATTAAGCTGATGAGCCATATAATGAAGCTATGGGAGAGAGTCATTGAGCACCGCTTAAGAAGAATGACAAGCGTGACCAAAAATCAGTTTGGTTTCATGCCTGGGAGGTCGACCATGGAAGCCATTTTCTTGGTACGACAACTTATGAGAGATATAGGGAGCAAAAGAAGGACTTGCATATGGTGTTCATTGACTTGGAGAAGGCTTATGATAAGATACCACGGAATGTCATGTGGTGGGCCTTGGAGAAACACAAAGTCCCAGCAAAGTACATTACCCTCATCAAGGACATGTACGATAATGTTGTGACAAGTGTTCGAACAAGTGATGTCGACACCGATGACTTCCCGATTAAGATAGGACTGCATCAGTGGTCAGCTTTGAGCCCTTATCTTTTTGCATTGGTGATGGATGAGGTCACAAGGGATATACAAGGAGATATCCCATGGTGTATGCTCTTTGCGGATGATGTGGTGCTAGTTGACGATAGTCGAACGGGGGTAAATAGGAAGTTAGAGTTATGGAGACAAACCTTGGAATCGAAAGGGTTTAGGCTTAGTAGAACTAAAACCGAGTACATGATGTGCGGTTTCAGTACTACTAGGTGTGAGGAGGAGGAGGTTAGCCTTGATGGCCAGGTGGTACCTCGGAAGGACACCTTTCGGTATTTGGGGTCAATGTTGCAGGAGGATGGGGGTATTGATGAAGATGTGAACCATCGAATCAAAGCCGGATGGATGAAGTGGCGCCAAGCTTCTGGCATTCTCTGTGACAAGAGAGTGCCACAAAAGCTAAAAGGCAAGTTCTACAGGACGGCGGTTTGACCCGCAATGTTGTATGGCGTGGAGTGTTGGCCGCCTAAAAGGCGACATGTTCAACAGTTAGGTGTGGCGGAGATGCGTATGTTGAGATGGATGTGTGGCCACACGAGGAAGGATCGAGTCCGGAATGATGATATACGAGATAGAGTTGGGGTAGCACCAATTGAGGAGAAGCTTGTCCAACATCGTCTGAGATGGTTTGGGCATATTCAGCGCAGGCCTCCAGAAGCTCCAGTGCATAGCGGATGGCTAAAGCGTGCGGAGAATGTCAAGAGAGGGCGGGGTAGACCGAATTTGACATGGGAGGAGTCCGTTAAGAGAGACCTGAAGGATTGGAGTATCACCAAAGAGCTAGCTATGGACAGGGGTGCGTGGAAGCTTGCTATTCATGTGCCAGAGCCATGAGTTGGTTGCGAGATCTTATGGGTTTCACCTCTAGCCTACCCTAATTTGTTTGGGACTAAAGGCTTTGTTGTTGTTGTTGTTGTTGTTGTTATTGTTGTTGTACATATATTGAAAGACTTCAGTGTAAAAATAACTGTTCCATCTAGCTTGGAAAATTTGCACCCCTCCACGTAGTCTACTGAATTAATAGGTGTTCAAGTACATGCAACCCACATCATGCTGCCAAGTAACTAGTTCCCTATTTGGGACCAGGCCTGCTTGGCAATCGCTAGAAATAGACAGAACAAAAATGGACTAGGGAATCCATGGCCACTCTTGTCTAGGAACTCTAAAGGCTTCAGCGTCTGAAGTATTGCAGTTAGGACTTAAAGAGTTAACTACAAATTCCTTCTAAGATCTTAAGCTCCAACTTCATGTGGGCTTATTAATTTCTTGCCAGCAGCTTACATTTTCCTTTCATCTCTTTAAGCTTTCCATTAGAGCTGAGATGGTCAGAAGACAGGCTCTTTTCCTAGTGACTCTGAGTTGCAGCAACCGCTTCAAAATTCCAGGTTTCTTTGTCCTGCTTCTCATGAGTAGTGAGAACATGTGATTATCAACTTATCATTATAAAACTACTTTTCTTAGTCTCAATGATGGCGTGTCAGTAAATTTAGAACAATCTTAATTACTTGTTGCCCTGATCTGTTGAAAAACAAGCATGCTGTGTTTTCCATGGTTTACTAATGGTTGCCATGGTCTGAAATGAAAATGTAACCAAACTTGCGAGTCCCAGTTTGAGATCCCTGGACTTTGTCAAACTGTTCTTTGTTATACCCTGCTCCAGTCATTTGCTACTACAGATTCATGCTGGATGTGAATCGCAAGCTAAACATGCTCTTGTCGTATAAATTTGTCTTATGGTTGCTCTGTTTCTCATCTCATGCAAAAGGCAATGCTTTGACAAGACGTGTTCATGATGCAGTTTGGCATGGATTGCAGTTTAGATGGCCCTGATGGAGCGAATTCCGAGTTAGCCAAACCGGAGAAGCAAAGCACTGGCCGTGCACTTGTATACAGACGGAAGTTCCATCTCGAACTCTGCATCCGTGTTTTCTCTTCCCCGACCTATCACCAACGGTTCACATGGATGTGAACAGTGAAGTGAAGTGTCCGGTGTATCCTCGACGAGGGTTGCGGCTGTGCTGTATGATATGTTGGTCATTTCATCTGTTGTTCGCAGTCTCTAACGGCAACTCGCATCCCTGCCTTCCTGTTTGTGTGTCACAACCTCTTCCTGGTAATTCTGGTAATGTAATCATGGTTTAGTTTTGCCGGAAGGCGTTGGAACTCCAGTGCATGCCTAGTGTTGAATTGTTTTTTTGTTGGAATGCGTACCGTTGATTTGGCTCACAAGTTTGTCCAAACTCAACGCCCGAGAGTTGTCATCAAAGCACTTTTTCTTCTTCAGGGGCAATTACATTACCTGAATTGAGATATTTATATGAATCATTGCTGGCAAGTTAAATAGCACTAGTTCAATATAATTATTATGCAAGAATTTCATGTACACAAGAGTCAAACTTATAAGTATGCAGTGCATATACGGTGCCTGTATTACCTGCTGATGAATGCCCTTATACAACAGTCAAGCAGTGAACTGGCTGCTACATGCAGCTAGTTTGTGAAGAGTTGTTGCATGGTGTGAACTTAAGAAGAAATGGTGATCATCTATATCTATACCAATATAAAAAGACTCAAATGGGCAGATCCAAATCATCTCGACCGTCAAATCATGTTATCTAGCGGTTCAAATCGCTCCAATGTTGAGCAGCAAACACGTTTAACGCTCTAATTACCCACCACTACCATTGGTTATAAACACGTTTTGACTCAACGCTATCCCTTGAAATCTGCCATGTAATTAATATCATACTCCCTCCGGTCTTTTTTACTCTGCATATAAGAATTGTCTGAAGTCAAACTTCGTAAAGTTTGACCATATTTATATGAAAAAATATTAACATCTACAATGCTCAATTTATATAGTATGAAAATTAAAGTCATGACGCATCTAATGTTGTTGATTTCACATTCTGAATGTTGGTATTTTTTTTCTATAAACTTGGTCAAAGTTTACGAGGTTTGACTTCAGACAAATCTTATAGGCGAACTAAAAAGGACCGGAGGGAGTACCATTCCCGTGAAAAAGTAATTAATATCTTACCAAATACCAACGTGCAACATATATATTTTATCTAATATAACGTACAACTAATATCCTATCTAATATAAACGTGCATTGCACGTACATTATTACTAGTCTTAACAAGAAAATGAAGTAGGAATCCATATGGGTACGTACGCATGCATCCTCGTACGTACGTACGTACTCCCTGGCAAGATTTACGGCGGTTCGTTCCACTCCCCCGCACCCTTCGCTGGTATCACTCGTAGAAATGGCGGGATGCAACAAACCCTAGTAGGCGGCGCATGCCCCGTACGCCGGCGTACGACGCGATACTCCTTCCGCCGAGAGATACACCAGGCGTAGGAGCTAGATGCCGGATGTTGGCGCCTTTGCCACCGCATGTACACAAAAAATTAGCAGGAAACCCCCGTGTACGGTCAGATCGACCCCAACGTACGGCTTAGGGTTAACCCCAACGGCGAACACGACACAGTCGGTAGCAGCGGCGCCATTGCAAGAGGGTCGGTCGACGGTGGATTCCCATCGATCCGAGAAATAAGATGGGCGCGGGTGCGGAGAGATCCAGCAACAAAAGAACCATGGCGGCCGATCCGACCAGCCGAGACGATCCCTTGCCGGAGAAGAAGAAGAAGGTGGTGGATCTGGGGAGCGACAGTGACGAGGACTTGCCTAATCCGTCACAATGGGCGGGGGTTAATCCCGATTCCTTCGGCGATGACTACTTGGCCAAGATGGAAAAGGCTAGACTCGACGAAGAATCAGGTATGAATATGATCGCACGATTCCCGACCACCATCCAATTTGTCATCAGTTTACTACTCTAGCGTTGGCGCCCGCTAGCTGGCGGCGGGGTTGCAGGCGTCGCGCCACGAGCTCTGGTGCGGCGTGGCTCCCCGGCGGCGTCTGGAAGCGGATTCGGGGCTGCCCTTGGGGATCTGGCGTGGGGAAGGGATGGCTTGTGGCGGGAGGCGGGCTGGTGGTGCGTGGTGTTGAGGCCGGGGGTCGCGACGAGGGCGCCGGTGGACGGCCTGATTGAGCAGCTCCGGAACTTTGGTTTTATGATCTTGGGCTGGGAGAAAATCCCTGCTTCATGACGCTGAGGCTAGCATGGCAACGTCCGTGGACTCCCTCCCTCGTGCTCAAGGGAAACCCTTGGTTCGGCCTTCGGACCAGGCGGCGGCGACCTGGAATTCCGTCGTTCCCTCCTTGGTGCTCGAGGAGTCCCGGTGGCATGGCTCTTATCGGTGTCGGCTACTACTTTGGGCGTGGGCCTCCGAGGCGCAATTAATGTACACCATCGCCGGAGCTCTCTCGATGATGACTCCTGTAGGTTTGCCCAGGCCCTACCGTCCACTTACTGACTTCCTCTTGGCGTAGTGGGTGGGGTACGTTGGTCTGTGTTGTCCTTGAGTCTTGGCATTGTTGTAGAGGTCTCTGCCGTCCATCATGACATGCCTAGGTGGAGCATGCATTGTAGTTCCTGTGATGGGTGCGTTTGGTGGATATGGATTCTAATCCTTGTGATTGGCATTGTAATGGCCGAAAGGCGTTGTATGTATCCGGCTTCTTTGCCGCTTCTTCTTCAATATATGATACGCATGCTTATGCGCATTGTAGAAAAAAGTAATAACGCAACTGTTCAATTAATTACCCTCGATATATATATTTATGTTCTACTTCTGCCTGTAGCTCCCCGCCCTGTGAAAATTGCTACGCTCGACTACTACAAACCTGCCACCAGGTTTCACACCATCGAGCTTTTCCCCGTCTTTCGATCCGGAAGCAAGGCTGTGCTCCTCGCTGCGAAATTTCTTCTAGGGATTTCATCCTCTCGTGGTACTTTTATATGTATCCTTGTACACTCTATGATTTGGATTAGTTGATCCGTCGTCGCGCAACTTAACATATATATTGTGTTTGAATCACACAGATGGTGAACCGCTAAGAAGGTGCTCTGGCTTCTGGGTCGATTGGGATGAGGAGAAGAAAACTGGCCTTGTTTTGACAACTGCGCGGCTGATTCGCACAAAGGATGCTCCTTACAGTGTCTGGTCAGGCGGTGAAGAGTATGCTACAGATGCTGATGTGAGTCAATGTGCTTTTTCTATTAATTTCTATATATGCATGTACTATCTTTTACAGCTGGTTCCATCTAAAAAAATGATAATCTTGTATTGCAATTCACATGTTTTTTGTGTGTGCTATTGGCCTTTTCTAATAACGAAATGGAAACAAAACACACCTTCGCTTACCAAAAGTCGTATATAATCTGTTCTGCAACCATTTTTAGGTCACTGTTCATTTGCTAAATGGCACCAGTGCAAAGGGCCAGCTGGTCTATCTCCAGCCCCACTACGATCTCGCTTTCCTGAGCGTTCAGGAGGATCAACCAATCAACTTACCATCTTTGAATGAAAAAGATGTAGAATTTGCTCAAGAGGTTTTTCGGCTCGGAAGAGACAATTCCTTAAATCTAAGGATAACATATGCCAGGGCAGAATATTTGAATCCAACCATGTTTGAGCGGCACCACAATGTATACTTCCGTTCTCCAGATGGCCATGGTGATGATAATGAGGTGATATATCTTATCATTAGATAGTATTATACACATTTGGTACAGTTTTGAGTTTTGTGTGATGTCATCTTTATGTTCTATATTGCAATCTATTGTTATAACATTTTTTTTGTTCTTGCAAACTTTCATATATGTTGCCAATATGAATTGTTGCTGTTTGACTATGGGGGGCCAGTTATTGACCTGCGTGGAGAAGTTGTCGGAATGGTCAACGTTCCTAAGAGATTTGGGTCTTTCATACCTTCTTCCATTTTGCTCAATTGTTTGGATTCATGGAAGAAATATCAGTACGTTTTCTCTCTCAGTGCTGTGATAGTATTAGACTAATGTGGTGTCTCCTAATTGTTCTTTTTACGTATTTTTAGGAGTCATTATTTTTAGTAGTATCTATTTTCTCACTTTTATGAAATTTAATGACCATAAGTTGTGTAAAGATTTTCAAAGAAAATATCATCATCATCTCGTTTGAACATGTGGCTACAGTAAATAATTTAGCAATAATGCTCATTTGTAAGAAAATCAAGAACTAGATCTTTGATGGGGCCTAGATAGGAAGAAACAAGTAGAACGGCGCTGAGAGTGCAAAATGTGTTACTTTTACGTAATATCAAATCCCCTCTATGAGTTTTTGTCAACTACTATGAACGATTCATCCCTGTTGGGCCTTTCTGAACTCTATTTGAATCAAAATATTTGATTATTGTTGATTTTTTAACATGTTAGATGGAAGCCTGGTTCCACCAAAGATATGTTAAATGATGATTATCTGATTTGATGTAGGCACATCGCCCGGCCTCATCTTGGAATGATGTTTAAGGACATCAAACTTCTAGAACCTGCTCATGTTGACATGTTATGGCGTATGTTTAACATTGATGATGGTCTTATTGTTCAAGAGGTAGGTAATGACTTCCTGAAAGTGCTCAATTTCTCATCTGTGTAAAGGTTTATTATTGACATTTGAACATTAGGTGCCGGGAGGGTCGCCTGCTGAGAAATTTGGAATCCAAAAAGGTGATATTATCGAATCTTTCAATGGAAAGCCTGTTTCTTCCACAATTGAGGTGAGTGAATTAGAGATTTGTTAGGTAAACAAACTGAAAATAAATTTAATTTGTGTGATATTTAGTAACTTCACGGTCTTGACTAGAATGTTTTTGTTTCCTGCAATTATCAGTTGGAAAATACACTGATGAGCATATACAAGGGAACTTTAGATGCTGAAGTTCGTATTTCTGTAAGTTCATTTCTATATATGAGGGCGGTTTTCTTGATCCCGGCCATACATTTATTTGTACCGAAGTATTATTAACAAAATGCTAGCTCTAAGAGATGTGTTTGGCAAACTCCGTAGGTTGGGGTGTTTCACACACTCAAAGAACAATGGAGCACCATAGAGTTGACTGCAAAATTATCAGAACTTGGAGAAGTTATTACAAGAGGTGCAAATCTCCTTTTTTAACTAGCCCCGTCTACAGATTATTATGTCAATTCTCAAGCATGTATGTTCTATTTTTTTGTACACACCTATTATCCAGACAGAATGCTATCACTAAGTATGCAAGCTCATGTGCATTGTGCAATACATTCTTACATGACACACATCTGATGTGTAAAATATCACACCAAACCATACACTATTCTGATATTTTGGAAGTTTACGATTTTTATAAACAGGTGGTGTGCAGCAAGTAAGTTGTACAGAACAGACTCCACCCATGTTTTTTTACCAAAGTATCCATATTCCATTTGTAGACTTGGAAGTTTTAGGATTTTTTGGAACAAGAGATGCATGTCTGGGTTTTGTGGCACTAACTTTGAGTTGTGTGACATTTTGCAAAGAATGTGGATTAAACATTGCTTTCACGTTTGCTCTTAGTTTTCTTTCTGGATATGCACTACAGGAAAAAACTTTCAAGCCGTGTACCCAAAGAACTCGGCTTATATCGATATAAACTCGGTTTATATATAAGCCGAGTAAAACTCCCGGCTTATATGACACGGCTTACAGTGGACCGGCTTATCAGGTATAAGCCGGGTGCCGTGGCAAAAATACTCGGTTTATATATAAGCCGAGTGTTTATACAAGCCACTCGGCTTAATAAAGTAACATGACGGCAGCCAGCTGTTAACGGCCACGTGTCACCGTCTGTATAAGCCGAGTGCCAGTGTGTGTTCCAAAATTTATACATACGCTGAGTGCCCTATACGTTGCACGGTTTATAGATAAGCCGGGTGCCATATAGCTGAGGCACACGGCTTATATAGCCCTCCGGTGGCTTATTTATCCTATAAGCCGGGTGCCATTTTGCTGGGATACACGGCTTATAGCCTGCCCGTGGCTTATATGGCCTATAAGCCGGGTGCTATTTGCTGGGGTACACGGCTTATAGCCCATATGGCATTTTTTTTACTTGCTTCAGAGCAGCAACAATGTATATCCAGCAATGTATGTATCCAACAAATATATATCCAGCAATGTATATATCCAACAAATATATATCCAACAATGTATATATCCAACAAATAAGCAATATATATCCAACGAAGGTTCACAACAACAATATATTACAAGTTGACAACCATAACAAACGAAAGTACCATTAGTTCAAAGTCCACACATGCATACATATGCAACAAGAGTTCACAAACGAAATGACCGTGAGTTCCAAGTCCACACATGCATACATATCCAACAAAGGTTCACAACAACATACATGTAACCAGAAGTTCACAAATGAAAGGACCATGAGTTCCAAGTTCACACCAAGCATGAACCTAAAAGATGCAATGAGCTCCACCGCAGCATGTATGCCCACCGTCAACGGCATCCACGATGCAAACCTACAAGTCCATTATCACACGCATGAGTTTCTAAAGTTAAGTTGCAAAGATCGATAAGGCACAAGAGTCA
The DNA here is from genome assembly GCF_018294505.1 of Triticum aestivum. NCBI lineage: Eukaryota > Viridiplantae > Streptophyta > Magnoliopsida > Poales > Poaceae > Triticum > Triticum aestivum. The sequence continues at coordinate 4,618,965 of NC_057806.1, forward strand.
ACAAGCATCAACATATAAGGTTCAAATTGAAGCTAAGAAGTATGAACAATATAAGCATCAACACTTGTGGGCTCTACCATCAACAATGCACAAGTTGTAAGTTGAGAAGCACAAGCAACGACAAGACGCAAGCATCAACAATGCACAAACATAGACAACTACCTCGAGTGATCATTGTTGCGGGGAGATCGAGGCGACATGAGCCGTAGTGGGTGGGTGTCACTGGGCTTGCTTGGCCAGGTGTAGGTCCACCTACCACACAGTTATTGGAGCCTTGTCCCGACTGAGAGCACCTCAAGCATGAAACGGTGAGATGGTAAATGCATGATCTTTAAGCAGGATGGTAAGATGCATGATTGAAAAGTTGGAAGACTTACAAAGTTGAAAGTAGGAAGAGGTGGAAGTGGAGGAAGATCCGGCAAAGTGGAACCCTGCATATTAGCTCTGAACTGAGCGAACGCCTCCTGCAGGGCTGCCTGCTGTGTAGCCATGAATTGCTGCTGTTGAAACAGGGGTTGCTGCATTTTCATGGCTTGCTCCTATTTAAGCAGGGCATTCGCCTGAGCCTCCTCCTGCAACCTGGTTTCTTTCGCTAGGCGGGCCTACAATATGCCATCGCAACAAGTTCACCATCGTTGCAATACAAAGAAGAAATCACAAGGAAGGTCAATTAAGCAAAACATACCTCGAATTGATAGAGCATGTGCAGCCCAGGTTGTGGGCGACACTCTATAGCAGGACCTGAGCTCGACGTGGTAGCACTGAGGTGGGAGAGTTTTGGAATGTCCTTACGGATGGCACCGTCGCCAACATATAACCAGCCACACTTCTTGCCTTGTCCTGACTGGACGGAAATCGTAGTGTCAATATCCCTTGAGGCCGGATCAGAGTCGGGCCCGTTGTGCTCCTTGAACTTCCCACTGTATGCATCAATCCTCAAGCCAGCACCTCGGTTGACCCACCCCCTTCTGGTTTCTTTGACTTGCGAGAGACATAATCCCATGAATGTATTGAGTGGCTCTTCGCCCTAACCTCTCTCCCTATTCTGCAATAGAAGCAATAATATCCATAAGGGCACAAGTTCGGAAGTTCCGAGCCGGATGAAATTATTACCTTCTTCTGCATGTAAGCACTGCTGTACACCTTGCCCCACTTGTCTTCGGTATCCGGAGCGCGTTTCCAATGCTCCCAAGACCAAGCTGGCTCCTCCTCACCATCTCCTATGGGGACCATGCCAGGGTAATAATGCCTGCAAAGACATCCAATGATGCTGCTTGGCTGGCATGGCACCTTTATGTCTTCTCGAAGAACCACCAAGGCCCTGCACAATGAAAAGACAAGTAAGTTAGTATCTGCAAAAGATCTTGAATGTAAAGACGCAAGTAAGAGTCCACATAAGCACTTACCTCACACCGACTGGTTTGACAATGAGACCCTTATGTGGATATGGTCGCGAAGGGAGCATGGACACACCACGCAACCAGATACGTGCTCTGGCCACTCCTTTTGTATTTACAGTGACAACACTTGTATTTCCACAAGCTTAACATATAATTGACATGCCTGACTTATTCACTAGATTACAATATATGTATGAATTCTAGCATTTGTAATCTTTGCCCGTGCCTTTAACTTGTAAGGGGGGCAAATAATTTCTTCTAAAGAGATTTGGCAGAGAGCACCAAGAGGTTATTCATACATGCACCATGGCCCTCTCGGTGGAATCAAGGATTTGCATCAGAAATAAAACCAAGTGAGCATTTTCAATAAACATCTAGCAGATAAGGAACTCTTGCATCTCATGAACACTTCTATTTAGCCAGCGTGCTATTTCATTTGTTTGGTATTCTTGCAGCTCATGAACACCTGGGTAGACAAAATGCATTTATTTATTTTTGAAGCGAAAACGGAAACAAAAGCAGTGTCAACAAGTACCAACTCAAGGTTACAGAACCAAATCAGGGGGTCAAATTCCCTCCTGACAACACAAACCTACATAATTTGAGAACTGAGAAAAAATGGGGCGGCCTTATTTCCCGGGGTCAGGTACCAACTCCAGGTTACAGAACCAAACCAGGGGGTCCCCATTTTCCAAAATGCAGTTTTTTTATGTACGCCAGCCTTATTTCCAACCAAATCCATGATCATATCTCATACACTTGCTGTTTGTGTCCATCACAATTGATTCAAATAAAATTACAAAGTAATGGACAGATTCAAACTGAACCAAATATGTAACAGAACATGCATTTGTTCCTGAAGATGCAATTGGGGGAGGGAGGGGAACCAATACCTGGTTGCTGATGTCGTTGTTGCACGAGGAGGAGATCAGCAGGGGCACGCCGGACTGCCGGAGCACCTTGCCGCCGGAGGAGCCGGCCCTGGACAACAGACAAATAGGCCGGTCAGAGAGAGAGAGAGAGAGGTACCTGCCGGCGGAGGTGGCGTAGCGGAGATGGCCAGGCGACCTCAACCCTAGCGGACGGGGAGGGGCGGCGGCGCCGATGGGAGGGCCGGCTCGGGTCAGCTCGGGGCTCCTCATGCTCGGGGAGGGGGCGGGGGAGATCTATGCGCCGAGGAGAGGACGACACCGGGGGGCAGGGGGTGACGGCGAGGCGGCAGGTGGGTGGAGGGTGGGCGGTGGCGCGAGGAGAGGGACGGCGCGGGGGGAGAGACAGGGGGGCGGCATGGTTTGGGGCCAAAAATGAGCTATGCGCGCGGTCGATTTGGGCCAAAAATGAGCTCTGCGCCCGTGTATTTTCGCTAAGTCCCGCCCTGGGTAAGCCGAGTGTCATAGCTAGATACATGGTTTATAATTTATTTTTATTTTATTTCAATATAAAATTTTATTAATTTCACTTTTAATAATTACTGTATTTCACTTTATTGTATTTTTATTATACTTAATTTATTTTCTTTTTATTATATTTTTATTTTATTGTTTTCATAAATGAAACCTTTCCCCTTATTTCATTATTTTCATTGTTCAAGATATCGGCCGATATTCCGATAAACCGGCCGATTTATCGCTTCAGTGTCTGGCCGATAAGATAAATTGGCCGATATATGCCGATAAATCGGCTGATATGCCGATAAACTGACCAATTTACGCATTATCTCGAATCGACCGATAAGTTCCTGATAAGTGATATCCCCAATATTGATTATTTCATACATATATTAGGTCATTGTTACATGTCGAACCAACATTGGGTCGCACGCATGTGCGAGCGGTCTTCCTACCTTCTTTCGCACTGTTTAAATTATCGAAAAATCGTACAATGCCGGAAATCCTCGGGAGCTGGCACGCGTCATCAAATGCCCCCTATAAGGTGTGGTAAAAGTTTGGGCACATTTCGAATAGGCCTCACATTAGGCCGCTTGTAAACTACACCATCTCCGAGGTAGTCTATGGGTACCAAGAGGGAACGAGACGGGTTTGTGAAAGTAGTCCGGGCCCTATTGCTCCGTTGGCCTCGGAACTTCTCGTGCTCTCAAAGAAGGCCATCGAATGACATGTGTCAGGCCACTACATTTTTCGGACCCGCCAAGAATATTTGAAAGATTTATTGCACTGCTAGTGTTTCGGCGCCGAAAATTGCAGGGGGGAAACGGTCGCGTCGGGTCGACACGGAGGGAATCTTGCGGTGCGTTTGGCCCGGACCTTGTTCCGAAGTGTTCCTATGGGCTAACCTACCACAACCGGGTGGAGAGATCCATTGGCCAAAGCCCGTCCGATGAAAGTCAAAGGGTTAGATCTCCTGGTCAACCGCTGCATGGTTTGGCGGGACGGGGTCCTTGGGGGTAGCAATGCCACCGGAGCATCGCGCGGGGCCCTCATACATGCCTTAAGGTATGGTGGCATGTCCGAAGAGGCAGCACGCGGCTCTAGGGTGTGGCCCCCCTCACGGACGGCGATGACACGGTATAGTAAACGTTCTGCGGTAACTGTGTGGCGTGAATATTATTGAACACTCGGAGCGCGATAAAAACATGATTTTCTTACACGGCGTGCGCACATGTGATAAAGGACGGATGGTAATTTTTCGTAATTTTTGGTGATGCAGAAGTATCTGAACAATTCCCTCTATGCGGATTGCTCTTCGCATGTCTATGATTGTGGACGGCGGCCTTCGGGGGCTAGCGATGCCGCCAAATCTTGCGTCGGGGCCTCTTACACGCCTAGAAGTGTGGTGGCGAGTGCAAACACCCGGCACGCGTCCCCAGAGTGTGACCCCCTTCACGGACGGCGCCGGCGCCGGCACATGGAGGGGGGAAACGGCGGCGTCGGGTCGACACAGAGGGAACCTTGCGGTGCGTTTGGCCCGAACCTTATTCCGAAGCTTTCCTATGGGCTGACCTACCACAACTGGGTGGAGAGGTCCTTTGGTCAAAGCCCGTCCGGTGAAAGTCTAGGGGTTAGACCTCCTGGTCAACCGCTGCAGGGTTTGGCGGGACGGGGGCCTTGGGGGTTAGCAATGTCACCGGATCATCGCGTGGGCCCCTCATACATGCCTTAAGGTGTGGTGGCATGACCGAAGAGGCAACACGCGGCTCCGGGGTGTGGCCCCCCCTCACGGATGGCGATGACACGGTATGGTAAATGTTCTGCAGTAACGGTTTGACGTGAATATTATTGAACACCCGGAGCGCGATAAAATTATGATTTTCTTACACGGCGTGGGCACATGTGATATAAGACAGATGGTAATTATTCATAATTTTTGGTGATGCAGAAGTATCTGAACAATTCCCTCTACGCGGATTGCTCGCCGCGTGTGTACGATTGTGGCCGGCGGCTTCCGGGGGCTAGCCATGCCGCCAAATCTTGCGTCGGGGCCTCTTACACGTCTAGAAGTGTGGTGGCGGGTGCCAACACCCGACACGCGTCTCCGGAGTGTGACCCCCTTCACGGACGGCGCCGGCACATGGATGAGGGGAAACTGCCGCGTCGGGTCGACACAGAGGGAATCTTGCGGTGCGTTTGGCCCGGACCTTATTCCGAAGCGTTCCTATGGGCTGACCTACCACAACCGGGTGGAGAGGTCCATTGGTCAAAGCCCGTACGGTGAAAGTCAAAGGGTTAGATCTCCTGGTCAACCGCTGCAGGGTTTGGCGGGACGGGGGCCTTGGGGGTTAGCAATGCCACCGGAGCATCGCGCGGGGCCCTCGTACATGCCTTAAGGTGTGGTGGCATGTCCAAAGAGGCAGCACGCGGCTCCGGGGTGTGGCCCCCCTGACAGACGGCGATGACATTGTATAGTAAACGTTTTGCGGTAACGGTTCAACGTGAATATTATTGAACACTCAGAGTGCGATAAAATTATGATTTTCTTACACGGCATGGGCACATGTGATATAAGACAGATGGTAATTATTCATAATTTTTGGTGATGCAGAAGTATCTGAACAATTCCCTCTACGCGGATTGCTCGTCGCTTGTGTACGATTGTGGCCGGCGGCCTCCGGGGGCTAGCCATGTCGCCAAATCTTGCGTCGGGGCCTCTTACACGTCTAGAAGTGTGGTGGCGGGTGCCAACACCCGGCACGCGTCTCCGGAGTGTGACCCCCTTCATGAACGGCGCCGGCGTCGGCACATGGAGGAGGGAAACGGCCGCGTCGGGTCGGCACAGAGGGAATCTTGCGGTGGGTTTGGCCCGGACCTTTGTTCCGAAGTGTTCCCATGGGCTGAACTACCACAACCGAGTGGAGAGGTCCATTGGTCGAAGCCCGTCCGGTGAAAGTCAAAGGGTTAGATCTCCTGGTCAACCGCTCCAGGGTTTGGCTAGACGGGGGCCTTGGGGGGTAGCAATGCCACCGGAGCATTGCGCGGGGCCCTCATCCATGCCGTAAGGTGTGGTGGCATGTCCAAAGAGGCAGCACGCGGCTCCGGGGTGTGGCCCCTGTCACGGACGGCGATGGCATAACATAGTAAACGTTCTGCAGTAACGGTGCGGCGTGAATATTATTGAACGCTCGGACCGCGATAAAATCATGATTTTCTTACATAGCATGGGCACATGTGATATAGGACGGATGGTAATTTTTCATAATTTTTGGTGATGCAGAAGTATCTAAACAATTCCCTCTATGCGGATTGCTCGTCGCATGTCTACGATTGTGGCCGGTGGCCTCCGGGGGCTAGCCATGCCGCCAAATCTTGCGTCGGGGCCTCTTACACATCTAGAAGTGTGGTGGTGGGTGCCAACACCCGGCACGCATCTCCGGAGTGTGACCCCTTTCACGGATGGCGCCCCCGCCGACACTTGGACGGGGAAACGACCGCGTCGGGTCGACATAGAGGGAATCTTGCGGTGGGTTTGGCCCGGACCTTGTTCCGAGGTGTTCCTATGGGCTGACCTGCCACAACCGAGTGGAGAGGTCCAATGGTCAAAGCCCGTCCGGCAAAAGTCAAAGGGTTAGATCTTCTGGTCAACCGCTCCAGGGTTTGGCAGGACGGGGGCCTTGGGGGGTAGCAATAACACCGGAGCATCGCGTGGGGCCCTCATACATGCCTTAAGGTGCGGTGGCATGTCTGAAGAGGCAGCACACGGCTCCGGGGTGTGGCCCCCCTCACGGACGGCGATGACACGGTATAATAAACGTTCTGCGGTAACGGTGCGGCGTGAATATTATTAAACACTCGGAGCACGATAAAATCATGATTTTCTTACACGGCGTGGGCACATGTGATATAGGACGGATGGTAATTTTTCATAATTTTTGGTGATGCAGAAGTATTTGAACACTTCCCTCTATGCGGATTGCGCTTCACGTGTCTACGATTGTGATCGGCGATTTCCGGGGGCTAGCCATGCCGCCAAATCTTGTGTCGAGGCCTCTTACACGTCTAGAAGTGTGGTGGCGGCTACGTTAGGGTGTCGAAAGAGTCATCAAAATATTAAAAATGGCGTTAAATTAAGAATTTCACAAATAAGACACATGAAAACTAGCCAACAGAAAAATAGGTGAGAATAATAATACTAATTAAGTAGTAAATATAAATGCAATGAAAACCATCTTAAACCAATTTCGCACAAATGCTACCGTTGCAAAAAAACCGCAAAAATGTAAGCCTAGTGCTTTTGTCGGACACACGGCTTACATTTCCTATAAGCCGAGTGCCTGTTTCGGGCACACGACTTATATGTGCTATAAGTCGGGTGCCTTCTTCGGACACACGGCTTATAGGCTGCTCCGTGACGGGCGCCGTCAACCACTGCCGTTGCAGACACGTGGCAGAGGTCTTTGCCGAGTGTGTGCTGTAAGCCGGGTGCCTTTTCCCGTAGATACCGTGTGTTTCATGTTAGCCGTGAGCTTTTTTGCGAAACTCGGCTTATAGATGACCATAAGCCGAGTTCTTTGTATTTACCGGGTGTTTTTTCCTCGAGACTTGGCTTAGAGGAGCATAAGCCGGGTGCACGAAAAAAAGCACTCGGCTTATAGGATAACACACGGGAAACTGGGATTTTCCTGTAGTTAATATCTTATAGGCGAACTAAAAAGGACCGAAGGGAGTACCATTCCCGCAAAAAAGTAATTAATATCTTACCAAATACCAACATGCAACATATATCTTGTCTAATATAACGTACAACTAATACCCTACCTAATATAAACGTGTATTGCACGTACATTATTACTAGTCTTAACAACAAAATGAAGTAGGAATCCATATGGGTACGTACGCATGCATCCTTGTACGTACGTACGTACTCCCTGGAAAGATTTACGGCGGTTCGTTCCACTCCCCCGCACCCTTCGGTGGTATCACTTTTAGAAATGGCGGGATGCAACGAACCCTAGTAGGCGGCGCATGCCCCGTACGCCGGCGTACGACGCGATACTCCTTCCGCCGAGAGATACACCAGGCGTAGGAGCTAGATGCCGGATGTTGGCGCCTTTGCCACCGCATGTACAAAGAAAATTAGCAGGAAACCCCCGTGTACGGTCAGATCGACCCCAACGTACGGCTTAGGGTTAACCCCAACGGCGAACACGACACAATCGGTAGCAGCGGCGCCATTGCAAGAGGGTCGGTCGACGGTGGATTCCCATCGATCCGAGAAATAAGATGGGCGCGGGTGCGGAGAGATCCAGCAACAAAAGAACCATGGCGGCCGATCCGACCAGCCGAGACGATCCCTTGCCGGAGAAGAAGAAGAAGGTGGTGGATCTGGGGAGCGACAGTGACGAGGACTTGCCTAATCCGTCACAATGGGCGGGGGTTAATCCCGATTCCTTCGGCGATGACTACTTGGCCAAGATGGAAAAGGCTAGACTCGACGAAGAATCAGGTATGAATATGATCGCACGATTCCCGACCACCATCCAATTTGTCATCAGTTTACTACTCTAGCGTTGGCGCCCGCTAGCTGGCGGCGGGGTTGCAGGCGTCGCGCCACGAGCTCTGGTGCGGCGTGGCTCCCCGGCGGCGTCTGGAAGCGGATTCGGGGCTGCCCTTGGGGATCTGGCGTGGGGAAGGGATGGCTTGTGGCGGGAGGCGGGCTGGTGGTGCGTGGTGTTGAGGCCGGGGGTCGCGACGAGGGCGCCGGTGGACGGCCTGATTGAGCAGCTCCGGAACTTTGGTTTTATGATCTTGGGCTGGGAGAAATCCCTGCTTCATGACGCTGAGGCTAGCATGGCAACGTCCGTGGACTCCCTCCCTCGTGCTCAAGGGAAACCCTTGGTTCGGCCTTCGGACCAGGCGGCGGCGACCTGGAATTCCGTCGTTCCCTCCTTGGTGCTCGAGGAGTCCCGGTGGCATGGCTCTTATCGGTGTCGGCTACTACTTTGGGCGTGGTCCTCCGAGGCGCAATTAATGTACACCATCGCCGGAGCTCTCTCGATGATGACTCCTGTAGGTTTGCCCAGGCCCTACCGTCCACTTACTGACTTCCTCTTGGCGTAGTGGGTGGGGTACGTTGGTCTGTGTTGTCCTTGAGTCTTGGCATTGTTGTAGAGGTCTCTGCCGTCCATCATGACATGCCTAGGTGGAGCATGCATTGTAGTTCCTGTGATGGGTGCGTTTGGTGGATATGGATTCTAATCCTTGTGATTGGCATTGTAATGGCCGAAAGGCGTTGTATGTATCCGGCTTCTTTGCCGCTTCTTCTTCAATATATGATACGCATGCTTATGCGCATTGTAGAAAAAAGTAATAACGCAACTGTTCAATTAATTACCCTCGATATATATATTTATGTTCTACTTCTGCCTGTAGCTCCCCGCCCTGTGAAAATTGCTACGCTCGACTACTACAAACCTGCCACCAGGTTTCACACCATCGAGCTTTTCCCCGTCTTTCGATCCGGAAGCAAGGCTGTGCTCCTCGCTGCGAAATTTCTTCTAGGGATTTCATCCTCTCGTGGTACTTTTATATGTATCCTTGTACACTCTATGATTTGGATTAGTTGATCCGTCGTCGCGCAACTTAACATATATATTGTGTTTGAATCACACAGATGGTGAACCGCTAAGAAGGTGCTCTGGCTTCTGGGTCGATTGGGATGAGGAGAAGAAAACTGGCCTTGTTTTGACAACTGCGCGGCTGATTCGCACAAAGGATGCTCCTTACAGTGTCTGGTCAGGCGGTGAAGAGTATGCTACAGATGCTGATGTGAGTCAATGTGCTTTTTCTATTAATTTCTATATATGCATGTACTATCTTTTACAGCTGGTTCCATCTAAAAAAATGATAATCTTGTATTGCAATTCACATGTTTTTTGTGTGTGCTATTGGCCTTTTCTAATAACGAAATGGAAACAAAACACACCTTCGCTTACCAAAAGTCGTATATAATCTGTTCTGCAACCATTTTTAGGTCACTGTTCATTTGCTAAATGGCACCAGTGCAAAGGGCCAGCTGGTCTATCTCCAGCCCCACTACGATCTCGCTTTCCTGAGCGTTCAGGAGGATCAACCAATCAACTTACCATCTTTGAATGAAAAAGATGTAGAATTTGCTCAAGAGGTTTTTCGGCTCGGAAGAGACAATTCCTTAAATCTAAGGATAACATATGCCAGGGCAGAATATTTGAATCCAACCATGTTTGAGCGGCACCACAATGTATACTTCCGTTCTCCAGATGGCCATGGTGATGATAATGAGGTGATATATCTTATCATTAGATAGTATTATACACATTTGGTACAGTTTTGAGTTTTGTGTGATGTCATCTTTATGTTCTATATTGCAATCTATTGTTATAACATTTTTTTTGTTCTTGCAAACTTTCATATATGTTGCCAATATGAATTGTTGCTGTTTGACTATGGGGGGCCAGTTATTGACCTGCGTGGAGAAGTTGTCGGAATGGTCAACGTCCCTAAGAGATTTGGGTCTTTCATACCTTCTTCCATTTTGCTCAATTGTTTGGATTCATGGAAGAAATATCAGTACGTTTTCTCTCTCAGTGCTGTGATAGTATTAGACTAATGTGGTGTCTCCTAATTGTTCTTTTTACGTATTTTTAGGAGTCATTATTTTTAGTAGTATCTATTTTCTCACTTTTATGAAATTTAATGACCATAAGTTGTGTAAAGATTTTCAAAGAAAATATCATCATCATCTCGTTTGAACATGTGGCTACAGTAAATAATTTAGCAATAATGCTCATTTGTAAGAAAATCAAGAACTAGATCTTTGATGGGGCCTAGATAGGAAGAAACAAGTAGAACGGCGCTGAGAGTGCAAAATGTGTTACTTTTACGTAATATCAAATCCACTCTATGAGTTTTTGTCAACTACTATGAACGATTCATCCCTGTTGGGCCTTTCTGAACTCTATTTGAATCAAAATATTTGATTATTGTTGATTTTTTAACATGTTAGATGGAAGCCTGGTTCCACCAAAGATATGTTAAATGATGATTATCTGATTTGATGTAGGCACATCGCCCGGCCTCATCTTGGAATGATGTTTAAGGACATCAAACTTCTAGAACCTGCTCATGTTGACATGTTATGGCGTATGTTTAACATTGATGATGGTCTTATTGTTCAAGAGGTAGGTAATGACTTCCTGAAAGTGCTCAATTTCTCATCTGTGTAAAGGTTAATTATTGACATTTGAACATTAGGTGTCGGGAGGGTCGCCTGCTGAGAAATTTGGAATCCAAAAAGGTGATATTATCGAATCTTTCAATGGAAAGCATGTTTCTTCCACAATTGAGGTGAGTGAATTAGAGATTTGTTAGGTAAACAAATTGAAAATAAATTTAATTTGTGTGATATTTAGTAACTTCACGGTCTTGACTAGAATGTTTTTGTTTCCTGCAATTATCAGTTGGAAAATACACTGATGAGCATATACAAGGGAACTTTAGATGCTGAAGTTCGTATTTTTGTAAGTTCATTTCTATATATGAGGGCGGTTTTCTTGATCCCGGCCATACATTTATTTGTACCGAAGTATTATTAGCAAAATGCTAGCTCTAAGAGATGTGTTTGGCAAACTCCGTAGGTTGGGGTGTTTCACACACTCAAAGAACAATGGAGCACCATAGAGTTGACTGCAAAATTATCAGAACTTGGAGAAGTTATTACAAGAGGTGCAAATCTCCTTTTTTAACTAGCCCCGTCTACAGATTATTATGTCAATTCTCAAGCATGTATGTTCTATTTTTTTTGTACACACCTATTATCCAGACAGAATGCTATCACTAAGTATGCAAGCTCATGTGCATTGTGCAATACATTCTTACATGACACACATCTGATGTGTAAAATATCACACCAAACCATACACTATTATGATATTTTGGAAGTTTACGATTTTTATAAACAGGTGGTGTGCAGCAAGTAAGTTGTACAGAACAGACTTCACCCATGTTTTTTTACCAAAGTGTCCATATTCCATTTGTAGACTTGGAAGTTTTAGGATTTTTTGGAACAAGAGATGCATGTCTGGGTTTTGTGGCACTAACTTTGAGTTGTGTGACATTTTGCAAAGAATGTGGATTAAACATTGCTTTCACGTTTGCTCTTAGTTTTCTTTCTGGATATGCACTACAGGAAAAAACTTTTAAGCCGTGTACCCAAAGAACTCGGCTTATATCGATATAAACTCGGTTTATATATAAGCCGAGTAAAACTCCCGGCTTATATGACACGGCTTACAGTGGACCGGCTTATCAGGTATAAGCCGGGTGCCGTGGCAAAAATACTCGGTTTATATATAAGCCGAGTGTTTATACAAGCCACTCGGCTTAATAAAGTAACATGACGGCAGCCAGCTGTTAACGGCCATGTGTCACCGTCTGTATAAGCCAAGTGCCAGTGTGTGTTGCACAGTTTATACATATGCTGAGTGCCCTATACGTTGCACGGTTTATAGATAAGCCAGGTGCCATATAGCTGAGGCACACGGCTTATATAGCCCTCCGGTGGCTTATTTATCCTATAAGCCGGGTGCCATTTTGCTGGGATACACGGCTTATAGCCTGCCCGTGGCTTATATGGCCTATAAGCCGGGTGCTATTTGCTGGGGTACACGGCTTATAGCCCATATGGCATTTTTTTTACTTGCTTCAGAGCAGCAACAATGTATATCCAACAATGTATGTATCCAACAAATATATATCCAGCAATGTATATATCCAACAAATATATATCCAACAATGTATATATCCAACAAATAAGCAATATATATCCAACGAAGGTTCACAACAACAATATATTACAAGTTGACAACCATAACAAACGAAAGAACCATTAGTTCAAAGTCCACACATGCATACATATGCAACAAGAGTTCACAACGAAAGGACCGTAAGTTCCAAGTCCACACATGCATACATATCCAACAAAGGTTCACAACAACATACATGTAACCAGAAGTTCACAAATGAAAGGACCATGAGTTCCAAGTTCACACCAAGCATGAACCTAAAAGATGCAATGAGCTCCACCGCAGCATGTATGCCCACCGTCAACGGCATCCACGATGCAAACCTACAAGTCCATTATCACACGCATGAGTTTCTAAAGTTAAGTTGCAAAGATCGATAAGGCACAAGAGTCAACAAGCATCAACATATAAGGTTCAAATTGAAGCTAAGAAGTATGAACAATATAAGCATCAACACTTGTGGGCTCTACCATCAACAATGCACAAGTTGTAAGTTGAGAAGCACAAGCAACGACAAGACGCAAGCATCAACAATGCACAAACATAGACAACTACCTCGAGTGATCATTGTTGCGGGGAGATCGAGGCGACATGAGCCGTAGTGGGTGGGTGTCACTGGGATTGCTTGGCCAGGTGTAGGTCCACCTACCACACGGTTATTGGAGCCTTGTCCCGACTGAGAGCACCTCAAGCATGAAATGTGTAGGATCGAAAGTATGTCTAGAGGGGGGGTGATTAGACTACTTGACCAAATAAAAACTTAACCTTTTCCCAATTTTAGTTCTTGGCAGATTTTAGCTATCTTAGGACAAGTCAAGCAATCATCACACAATTCAAGTAAGCATGCAAAGTGTATATTGGCAGCGGAAAGTAAAGCATGCAACTTGCAAGAATGTAAAGGGAAGGGTTTGGAGAATTCAAACGCTATTGGAGATACGGATGTTTTTCCCGTGGTTCGGATAGGTGGTGCTATCCTACATCCACGTTGATGGAGACTTCAACCCACGGAGGGTAACGGTTGCGCGAGTCCACGGAGGGCTCCACCCACGAAGGGTCCACGAAGAAGCAACCTTGTCTATTCCATCATGGCCGTCGCCCACGAAGGACTTGCCTCATTAGCGGTAGATCTTCACGAAGTAGGCGATCTCCTTGCCCTTACAAACTCCTTGGTTCAACTCCACAATCTTGTCGGAGGCTCCCAAGTGACACCTAGCCAATCTAGGAGACACCACTCTCCAAGAAGTAACAAATGGTGTGTTGATGAGGAACTCCTTGCTCTTGTGCTTCAAATGATAGTCCCCCCAACACTCAACTCTCTCTCATAGGATTTGGATCTGGTGGAAAGAAGATTTGAGTGGAAAGCAACTTGGGGAAAGCTAGAGATCAAGATTCATATGGTTGGAATGGAATATCTTGGTCTCAACACATGAGTAGGTGGTTCTCTCTCAGAACATATGAGTTGGAATGGTGTATGTGTTCTGATGGCTCTCTCCACGAATGAAGAGGAGGTGGAGGGGTATTTATAGCCTCCACACAAAATCCAACCGTTACACACAATCTACCAATCTCGGTGGGACCGAATCATAAAACTCGGTCGGACCGAAAAGGTAAACCTAGTGACCGTTAGAGATTTCAGTGGGACTGACATGTAACTCGGTAGGACCGATTCGGTTAGGGTTTGGGCATAACGTAATCTCGGTGAGACCGATTGCACAAACTCGGTGAGACCGAGTTTGGCAATAAGGTAACTAGAGAGTTGGTCAGGTAAACTCGGTGGGACCGATTTGCTCTTTTGGTGAGACCGAAATGTTACAAAAAGGAAACAGAGAGTTTACATTGCAATCTCGGTGGGACCGATTCGCTCTTTCGGTGAGACCGAAAAGTTACGAAAGGGAAACAGAGAGTTTGCAATCCCATCTCGGTGAGACCGAGATCCTTATCGATAGGACCAAATTGTTAGGGTTTGGCAGGGCAAATGACAAGAGAAACTCGGTGGCGCCGGATTGGAAGAATCGGTATGACCGAGTTTGTCTTAGGGTTTAGGTCATTTGTGGCTATGGAAAAGTGGTTGAGGATTTTGGAGCATATCACCAAGCACATAAAGCAAGAGGCTCATTAAGAAACACCTCATACCTCCTTGATAGTATTGGCTTTCCTAAAGACTCAATGTGATCTTGGATCACTAAAATGTAAAATGAAGAGTCTTGAACTTTTGAGCTTGAGCCAATTCTTTGTCCTTAGCATTTTGAGGGTTCCACTTTCACATCCATGCCATGCCAATCATTGAGCTTTCCTGAAATAATCATCTTGGAATAGCATTAGCTCAATGAGCTATATGTTGTTATGAATTACCAAAACCACCTAGGGATAGTTGCACTTTCAATCTCCCCCTTTTTGGTAATTGATGAAAACATATAGATCAAAGCTTCGACAAATTATAATAATCACGAAATACATCGTCGCTTTGAGAAGTATGTGACAAGAGCTCCCCCTAAATTTGTGCATATTTAGAATTTGCTTTGGACTGCAAATGCACAAGGAATAAAGTCATGGGTTACTCTTCCATGTCACATACATCTTGGTGGAGCGCTCAAAAATGATAAGAATGAAATACATGCACTCATCACCAAGAATAGTGAGTGATCACATAAGATAGGATAAAATGATAATGATAATATTAAGCAAACATTAAGTGTAGCTTATGATCAAACACATGATCATCGATGTCTCACACAGATAAGGACGCAGTATCTCACACACAAGCAAATAAAGTTCGAAAAACCACCAAATAAAACAAGAGAGAATAAAGCAACACTCTCTCTCGAAGCCTATGATCTATACATTTTCTCCCCCTTTGGCAACAAGTTACCAAAAAGTTCCTAGAAAATGCATAGTGCTAAGTCGACACTCAGGCTTGATCTTCAGGTGGTGGTGGAGTCCGAATCACTCCAAGGACGAAGCCTTCAGTAGATGTGGTTGGAGTCGAGGCTGAAGTGGACGCTGGAGCCGGTGGAGCTGAGGCTGTAGCTGGTGCAGACGTGGTGGCTCTGGTGTCAGCAACTGGCACTGCAGACGACCTCAGACCTCGTGGCACCCTGGCAAAGGCATCAGTTGTAGTCCTGCCTCTCCTCTCATTCATGTCATCCTGGAGCTGCTCCACGGCAGTCTGTATCTCTGTCACCTTGATGTCCAAGTCATAGAATCTCTGTTCCATGATCCTCTCTAAGCTTGCCTGGTTCTGAGTCAGGGTGGCTAGTCCTTGCTCAATCCGCAGGGTGGACGCAATCAGGTAACCAAGCTGCTCTTGTTTGGTTTTCAGAAAATATTCAGATGCCTCCTCTTGAGTAGGCATCTTGGCAGCTTTCTCCTTCATCGCCTTCTCCTTCTTGGCTTGTGCTTGGGCAGATGATGGCTCATTCTCAGTCATGACCACCTGGTTATCTTCAAAATCTGGACGGATGGGCAGGTGTTCCTTATCCAACAAGTATATGCCCGTGCCCATCTTTGATTTGATGAGCTCCTGAATCTGAGGTGCATATCCACAGCTCCTCTTCTAGTCTGCTGCAGTCCTCTTGATTGTTTCCACTATGAGGCTCATGACTTTGAATTTCTGAGGCACGTCAAAGACATGAAGCAAGTTGATCGCGTGACCTCTGATCATCTTGTGATCTCCAGACTTAGGCAGCAGAGTGTGCCTTAGTATCCAATTGATAGTGGGCAGTCCTGAGAGAAGATAATGCACTGAGCCAAACTTGAAAGTGTCAAGTGCTTCATTCGGGATCTCCTTGTACATGTTGGACATTGAGTTGTGATCCATTTTCTTCTTGGCATAAATGTCCAAGTCATCTGCTTGTTCCTCTGGGGCATTGATCAACTTTGCCCATTCCTCAACAGTTGATTGGTACCTTGTACCTTCAGACATCCATGCGATCCTCCCATCTGGATAGAAGTGTGCTGTGGAGTAGAATTGCATGATTAGCTCCTCGTTCCACTTTGTGAGCTTCTGCCCAACAAAGTCTGCAACTCCACACGCACTAAAGCTGTCATATACTCCGGGGTAGTACTCTTCATTTTCCTTCATGTAGGTCCAGTCGACCCATCTCATGTCACAAACTATTGGCTTCTTGTCTAGCAGCACTGTCTCATAGAAGTCTTGCTGCTCCTTGGTGTGAAATCTGTAATCCACAGCAGTCCTTCTTCTTGAAGCATACAGATCTGCTTCTCTCCATTTCCTCAGCCCTGAGTCTCTCCTGAGCTTCATGTCCTCAGCCACAGGATGAGCATCGTTGTGGTCTGGGATCTTGGGCTTGAGTTTTCTGAGAACTTGCTCTTCATCCTCTTCTTCATCAGCTTCAGGCACTGGGGCCTTGTTCTTTTCAGTGGCTGGGATGCTTCTTGTGTTTCTCTTTGGCGCTGTCTTGACCTTTGATGCAGCCTTGGGCTTAGATGCAGTAGCCCCTGATTTGATAGCATCACCCATTAGCTTGGGTGCCTTAGGTGCTGGTGCAGCAACCTCTTCTTCTTCCTCATCTTCCATGATGGAAGCTTTGCCAAGAACTCTAGCCACAATTTTCTTCACTCTCTCTTTCCTCTTTTTGCCTTCAGCAGCAACAGGCTCTGTGGGTGCAGGCTTCTCAGTTGACATTCTGGCCTTTGACATGGGCTGCCTGCCTGCTGGCCTTTTGATCTTCATGATGGGGAACGTAGCAATAATTCAAAATTTTCCTACGTGTCACCAAGATCAATCTATGGAGTCATCTAGCAACGAGGGAGGAGTGGATCTACATACCCTTGTAGATCGCGCGCGGAAGCGTTCAAGACAACGGGGTTGATGGAGTCGTACTCGTCGTGATCCAAATCACCGATGATCCTAGTGCCAAACGGACGACACCTCCGTGTTCAACACACGTACAGCCCGGTGACGTCTCCCATGCCTTGATCCAGCAAGGAGAGAGGGAGAGGTTGAGGAAGACTCCATCCAGCAGCAGCACAATGGCGTGGTGGTGGTGGAGGAGCATGGCAATCCCGCAGGGCTTCGCCAAGCACCACGGGAGAGGAGAAGGACTTGGGAGAGAGGGAGGGCTGCACCAAGGCAAAAGGTGCGTCTTGAGAGGCCCTCCTTCCCCACTATATATAGGGATCCCAAAGGGGGGGGTGCGCCAGCCCTAGAAGATCCAATCTCCTAGGGGGGCGGCGGCCAGGGAGGTTTCCCTCCCCCCAAGGCACCTAGGAGGTGCCTTCCCCTTCTGGGACTCTTCCTTTAGGGTTTCCCTAGGCGCATGGGCCTCTTGGGGCTGGTGCCCTTGGCCCATGTAGGCCAAGGCACACCCCTTACAGCCCATGTGCCCCCCCGGGGTAGGTGGCCCCACCCGGTGGACCCCCGGGACCCTTCCGGTGGTCCTGGTACAATACCGATGACCCCGAAACTTGTCCCGATGGCCAAAACAGGACTTCCTATATATAAATCTTTACCTCTGGACCATTCCGGAACTCCTCATGACGTCCGGGATCTCATCCGGGACTCCGAACAACATTCGGTAACCACATACAAACTTCCTTTATAACCCTAACGTCATCGAACCTTAAGTGTGTAGACCCTACGGGTTCGGGAGACATGCAGACATGACCGAGACATTCTCCGGTCAATAACCAACAGCGGGATCTGGATACCCATGTTGGCTCCCACATGTTCCACGATGATCTCATCGGATGAACCATGATGTCAAGGACTTAATCAATCTCGTATACAATTCCCTTTGTCTAGCGGTACGATACTTGCCCGAGATTCGATCGTCGGTATCCCAATACCTTGTTCAATCTCGTTACCGGCAAGTTCTTTACTCGTTCTGTAACACATCATCCCGTGATCAACTCCTTGATCACATTGTGCACATTATGATGATGTCCTACCGAGTGGGCCCAGAGATACCTCTCCGTCACACGGAGTGACAAATCCCAGTCTCGATTCGCGCCAACCCAACAGACACTTTCGGAGATACCTGTAGTGTACCTTTATAGCCACCCAGTTATGTTGTGACGTTTGGCACACCCAAAGCACTCCTACGGTATCTGGGAGTTGCACAATCTCATGGTCTAAGGAAATGATACTTGACATTAGAAAAGCTTTAGCATACGAACTACACGATCTAGTGCTATGCTTAGGATTGGGTCTTGTCCATCACATCATTCTCGTAATGATGTGATCTCGTTATCAACGACATCCAATGTCCATGGTCAGGAAACCGTGACCATCTATTGATCAACGAGCTAGTCAACTAGAGGCTTACTAGGGACATGGTGTTGTCTATGTATCCACACATGTATCTGAGTTTCCTATCAATACAATTCTAGCATGGATAGTAAACGATTATCATGAACAAGGAAATATAATAATAACTTATTTATTATTGCCTCTAGGGCATATTTCCAACAGTCTCCCACTTGCACTAGAGTCAATAATCTAGTTCACATCGCCATGTGATTAACACTCACAGGTCACATCGCCATGTGACCAACATCCAAAGAGTTTACTAGAGTCAATAATCTAGTTCACATCACTATGTGATTAACACTCAATGAGTTCTGGGTTTGATCATGTTGCTTGTGAGAGAGGTTTTAGTCAACGGGTCTGAACCTTTCAGATCCGTGTGTGCTTTACAAATCTCTATGTCATCTCCTAGATGTAGCTACCACGTTCTATTTGGAGCTATTCCAAATAACTGTTCTACTTGGAGCTATTCTAAATTGTTGCTCCATTATACGTATCCGGTATCTCTACTCAGAGCTATCCGGATAGGTGTTAAGCTTGCATCGACGTAACCCTTTACGACGAACTCTTTTACTACCTCCATAATCGAGAAAATTCCTTAGTCCACTAGTTACTAAGGATAACTTTGACCGCTGTCCTGTGATCCATTCTTGGATCACTCTTGTACCCCTTGACTGACTCATGGCAAGGCACACTTCAGGTGCGGTACACAGCATAGCATACTGTAGAGCCTATGTCTTAAGCATAGGGGACGACCTTCGTCCTTTCTCTCTATTCTGCCGTGGTAGAGCTTTAAGTCTTAACTTCATACCTTACAACTCAGGCAAGAACTCCTTCTTTGACTGACCCATCTTGAACACCTTCAAGATCATGTCAAGGTATGTGCTAATTTGAAAGTACTATTAAGCGTTTTGATCTATCCTTATAGATCTTGATGCTCAATGTTCAAGTAGCTTTATCCAGGCTTTCCATTGAAAAACACTTTCCAAATAACCCTACATGCTTTCCAGAAATTCTACGTCATTTCTGATCAACAATATGTCAACAACATATACTCATCAGAAATTCTATAGTGCTCCCACTCACTTCTTTGGAAATACAAGTTTCTCATAAACTTTGTATAAACCCAAAATCTTTGATCATCTCATCAAAGCATACATTCCAACTCCGAGATGCTTACTCCAGTCCTCAGAAGGATTGCTGGAGCTTTGCATACTTATTAGCATCTCTCAGGATTGACAAAACCTTCCGGTTGTATCACATACAACCTTTCCTCAAGAAAATCATCGAGGAAACAATGTTTTGACATCCTATCTGCAAGATTTCATAAATAATGCAGTGCCTGCTAATATAATTCCAACAGACTCTTAGCATCGCTACGAGTGAGAAAGTCTCATCGTAGTCAACTCCTTGAACTTGTCAGAAAACATCTTAACGACAAGTCGAGCTTTCTCAATGGTGACATTTACCATCATTGTCCGTCTTCCTTTTAAAATCCATCTGTACTCAACAGCCTCACGACCATCGAGCCATTCTGCCAAAGTCTACACTTTGTTTTCATACATGGATCCTCTCTCGGATTATATGGCCTCAAGCCATTTATCGGAATCCAGGCCCACCATCGCTTCTCCATAGCTCGTAGGTTCATCGTTGTCTAGCAACATGACTTCCAAGACAGGATTACGTACCACTCTGAAGTAGTACGCATCCTTGTCATCCCACGAGGTTTGGTAGTGACTTGATCTGAAGTTTCATGATCACTATCATAAGCTTCCACTTCAATTGGTGTAGGTGCCACAGGAACAACTTCCTGTGCCCTGCCACACACTAGTTGAAGAGACGGTTCAATAACCTCATCAAGTCTCCACCATCCTCCCACTCAATTCTTTCGAGAGAAACTTTTCCTCGAGAAAGGACCCGATTCTAGAAACAATCCCTTATTGCTTTCGGATCTGAGACAGGAGGTATATCCAACTGTCTTGGGTGTCCTATGAAGATGCATTTATCCACTTTGGGTTCGAGCTTATCAGCCTGAAACTTTTTCACATAAGCGCCGCAGCCCCAAACTTTTAAGAAATGACAGCTTAGGTTTCTCTAAACCATAGTTCATACAGTATCATCTCATCGGAATTACGTGGTGCCCTATTTAAAGTGAATGTGGTTGTCTCTAGCGCCTAACCCATAAACTATCGTGGTAATTCGATAAGAGACATCATGGTATGCATTATATCCAATATGGTGCAGTTATGATGTTCGGACACACCATCACACTATGGTGTTCCAGGCTATATCAGTTGTGAAACAATTTCCACAATGTCTTAATTCTGTGCCAAACTCGTAATTCAGATATTCATCTCTATGATCATATCATAGATATTTTATCCTCTTGTCACGACGATCTTTCAACTTCACCCTGAAATTACTTGAACCTTTCAATAATTCAGACTCGTGATTCATCAAGTAAATATACTCAACATCTACTCAAATCATCTGTGAAGTAAGAACATAACGATATCCACTACACGCCTTAGCACTCATTGGACTGCACACATCAAAATGTATTACTTCCAACAAGTTGCTTTCCAGTTCCATTTTACTGAAAACGAGGCTTTCAGTCATCTTGCCCATGTGGTATGATTTGCATGTCTCAAGTGATTCAAAATCAAGCGAGTCCAAACGGTCCATTTGCATGGATTTTCTTCATGCATACACACCAATAGACATGGTTCGCATGTCTCAAACTTTTCAAAAACGAGTGAGCCCAAAGATCCATCAACATGGAGCTTCTTCATGCGTTTTATACCGATATGACTTATGTGGCAGTGCCACAAGTGGGTGGTACTATCATTACTATCCTATATCTTTTGGCATGAACATGTGTATCACTACGATCGAGATTCAATAAACCATTCATTTTAGGCGTAAGACCATTGAAGGTATTATTCAAATAAACAGAGTAACAATTATTCTCCTTAAATGAATAACCGTATTGCGATAGTCATAATCCAATCATGTCTATGCTCAACGCAAACACCAAATAACAATTATTTAGGTTTAACACCAATCTCGATGGTAGAGGGAGCGTGCGATGCTTGATCATATCAACATTGGAAACACTTCCAACACATATCGTCAGCTCACCTTTAGCTAGTCTCCGTTTATTCCGTAGCTTTTATTTCGAGTTACTAACACTTAGCAACCGAACCGGTATCTAATACCCTGGTGCTACTAGGAGTACTAGTAAAGTACACATCAACACAATGTATATCCAATATACCTCTATCGACCTTGCCAGCCTTCTCATCTACCAAGTATCTAGGGTAATTCTGCTCCAGTGGCTGTTCCCCTTATTACAGAAGCACTTAGTCTTGGGTTTGGGTTTATCCTTGGGTTTCTTCACTAGAGCAGCAGCTGAATTGCCGTTTCATGAAGTATCCCTTCGTGTCCTTGCCCTTCTTGAAACTAGTGGTTTCACCAACCATCAACAATTGATGCTCCTTCTTGATTTCTACTTTTGTGGTGTCAAACATCGCGAATATCTCAAGGATCATCATATGTGTCCCTGATATATTATAGTTCATCACGAAGCTCTAGTAGCTTGGTGGTAATGACTTCGGAGAAACATCACTATCTCATCTGGAAGATCAACTCCCACTTGATTCAAATGATTGTTGTACTCAAACAATCTAAGCACAAGTTCAACGATTGAGCTTTTCTCCCTTAGTTTGCAGGTTAAGAAAATCGTCGGAGGTCTTATACCTCTTGACGTGGGCACAAGCCTGAAATCCCAATTTCAGCCCTCGAAACATCTCATATGTTTCGCGACGTTTCGAAACGTCTTTGGTGCCTCAACTCTAAACCGTTCAACTGAACTATCACGTAGTTATCAAAATGCGTACGTCAGATGTTCGCAACATCCACATACGACGTTCGAGGTTTAGCACACTGAGCGGTGCATTAAGGACATAAGCCTTCTATGAAGCAATGAGGACAATCCTCAGTTTACGGACCTAGTCCGCATAATTGCTACTATCAACTTTCAACTAAATTTTCTCTAGGAACATATCTAAACAGTAGAACATAAGCGTGAGCTACGACATAATTTGCGAAGACCTTTTGACTATGTTCAGGATAATTAAGTTCATCTTATGAACTCCCACTCAGATAGACATCCCTCCAGTCATCTAAGTGATTACATGATCCGAGTCAACTAGGCCGTGTCCGATAATCACGTGAGACGGACCAGTCAACGTCGGTGAACATCTTCATGTTGATCATATCTTCTATACGACTCATGCTCGACCTTTCGGTCTTCTGTGTTCCGAGGCCATGTCTGTACACATGCTAGGCTCGTCAAGTTAACCCTAAGTGTTTTGCATGTGTAAAACTGTCTTACACCCATTGTATGTGAACGTAAGGATCTATCACACCCGATCATCACGTGGTGCTTCGAAACGACGAACTTTAGCAACGGTGCACAGTTAGGGGAGAACACATTCTTGAAATTTTAATGAGGGATCATCTTATTTACTACCGTCGTTCTAAGCAAATAAGATGTATAAACATGATAAACATCACATGCAATCAAATAATAGTGACATGATATGGCCAATATCATATAGCTCCTTTGATCTCCATCTTGGGGCCACATGATCATCTTGTCACCGGCATGACACCATGATCTCCATCATCATGATCTCCATCATCGTGTCTTCTTGAAGTTGTCTCGTCATCTATTACTTCTACTACTATGGCTAACACTTTAGCAATAAAGTAAAGTAATTACATGACGTTTAAGTTGACACGCAGGTCATAAATAAATAAAGACAACTCCTATGGCTCCTGCCGGTTGTCATACTCATCGACATGCAAGTCGTGATACCTATTACAAGAACATGATCAATCTCATACATCACATATATCATTCATCACATCCTTTTGGCCATATCACATCACATAGCATACCCTGCAAAAACAAGTTAGACGTCCTCTAATTGTTGTTTGCATGTTTTACGTGGCTGCTATGGGTTTCTAGCAAGAACGTTTCTTACCTACGCAAAACCACAACGTGATATGCCAATTTCTATTTACCCTTCATAAGGACTCTTTTCATCGAATCTGATCCGACTAAAGTGGGAGAGACAGACACCCGCCAGCCACCTTATGCAACTAGTGCATGTTTGTTGGTGGAACCGGTCTCACGTAAGAGTACGTGTAAGGTTGGTTCGGGCCGCTTCATCCCACAATACCGTCGAATCAAGATAAGACTAGTAACGGCAAGCATATTGAACAAAATCAACGCCCACAACTTCTTTGTGTTCTACTCGTGCATAGAATCTACGCATAGACCTAGCTCATGATGCCACTGATGGGGAACGTAGCAATAATTCAAAATTTTCCTACGTGTCACCAAGATCAATCTATGGAGTCATCTAGCAACGAGGGAGGAGTGGATCTACATACCCTTGTAGATCGCGCGCGGAAGCGTTCAAGAGAACGGGGTTGATGGAGTCGTACTCGTCGTGATCCAAATCACCGATGATCCTAGTGCCGAACGGACGACACCTCCGTGTTCAACACACGTACAGCCCGGTGACATCTCCCATGCCTTGATCTAGCAAGGAGAGAGGGAGAGGTTGAGGAAGACTCCATCCAGCAGCAGCACAACGACGTGGTGGTGGTGGAGGAGCGTGGCAATCCCGCAGGGCTTCGCCAAGCACCACGGGAGAGGAGAAGGACTTGGGAGAGAGGGAGGGCTGCACCAAGGCAAAAGGTGCGTCTTGAGAGGCCCTCCTTCCCCACTATATATAGGGATCCCAAAGGGGGGTGCGTCAGCCCTAGGAGATCCAATCTCCTAGGGGGGCGGCGACCAGGGAGGTTTCCCTCTCCCCAAGGCACCTAGGAGGTGCCTTCCCCTTCTGGGACTCTTCCTTTAGGGTTTCCCTAGGCGCATGGGCCTCTTGGGGCTGGTGCCCTTGGCCCATGTAGGCAAGGCGCACCCCCTACAGCCCATGTGGCCCCCGGGGTAGGTGGCCCCACCCGGTGGACCCCCGGGACCCTTCCGGTGGTCCCGGTACAATACCGATGACCCCGAAACTTGTCCCGATGGCCGAAACAGGACTTCCTATATATAAATCTTTACCTCCAGACCATTCCGGAACTCCTCGTGACATCCGGGATCTCATCCGGGACTCCGAACAACATTCGGTAACCACATACAAACTTCCTTTATAACCCTAGCGTCATCGAACCTTAAGTGTGTAGACCCTACGGGTTCGAGAGACATGCAGACATGACCGAGACATTCTCCGGTCAATAACCAACAGCGGGATCTGGATACCCATGTTGGCTCCCACATGTTCCACGATGATCTCATCGGATGAACCACGATGTCAAGGACTTAATCAATCCCGTATACAATTCCCTTTGTCTAGCGGTACGATACTTGCCCGAGATTCGATCGTCGGTATCCCGATACCTTGTTCAATCTCGTTACCGGCAAGTCTCTTTACTTGTTCCGTAACACATCATCCCATGATCAACTCCTTGATCACATTGTGCACATTATGATGATGTCCTACCGAGTGGGCCCAGAGATACCTCTCCGTCACACGGAGTGACAAATCCCAGTCTTGATTCGCGCCAACCCAACAGACACTTTCGGAGATACCTGTAGTGTACCTTTATAGCCACCCAGTTACGTTGTGATGTTTGGCACACCCAAAGCACTCCTACGGTATCCGGGAGTTGCACAATCTCATGGTCTAAGGAAATGATACTTGACATTAGAAAAGCTTTAGCATACGAACTACACGATCTAGTGCTATGCTTAGGATTGGGTCTTGTCCATCACATCATTCTCGTAATTATGTGATCTCGTTATCAACGGCATCCAATGTCCATGGTCAGGAAACCGTGACCATCTATTGATCAACGAGCTAGTCAACTAGAGGCTTACTAGGGACATGGTGTTGTCTATGTATCCACACATGTATCTGAGTTTCCTATCAATACAATTCTAGCATGGATAATAAACGATTATCATGAACAAGGAAATATAATAATAACTTATTTATTATTGCCTCTAGGGCATATTTCCAACACTTCAGCCCTGGCTTTGTGCCTTGAGCTGGCTCAACTCTCTTTGATGTGGCCTCTTCCTCTGCCACATAGTCTTCATCTTCAGAATCAGAAGTTCTCTTCTTCCTTTGTCTAGTGGCAGCTTTTGGCAGATTGCTGGGGGTGCTCCTGCTGCCATCATCTGAGGAACTTGAGGGACTAGTGCCCTCACTCATCACCACTTGCTGCTCTGACAAATTTTGGCTATCACTCTGATCAGACATGTTCCAAACTGACTGCTGACCCTGTGAATAGATTATAGATGAGATAGAGTGGATGAGTATCACAAAATACAGAGATTTTTGCAAAAGAATAATTCAAAAACTTAGTTTTAGTTTTCCACTGAAAGCATCTCGGATCTACAGATTTCAAAACTCGGTGACACCGAAGCAGTTTTGGCACCAGAACTAGTGAACTCGGTCAGACCGAGTCACAGTTCAGTGGCACCGAGACTGCTAGGGTTTCACAGAGTTCCAAAATCGGTCACACCGATAAGTAATTCTCGGTCAGACCGAGTTTCACTTGTGCAATGGCATAAGCCAAATCGGTGGGACCGAGTTTTTCAACTCGGTGGGTCCGAGATGGTTTCGGCGGAAACCTAACCCTAAAATTTTCGAATTAAACCTAATCTACGAGTTCTTTGACTGGATAGGAGTTTATCAAACGTGGCAAGAATCATGATGATCACAATGTGCTATGAATTGGATTGGAGAATAGCACAAAGATCGAGTCCATACGCTAGTTCGGCGGAGACTCGCTACGGCGGCAACGGCGGGGCAGAATTCCCGTTGACGGCGACGGAGACCAGCAACTGGAGGCGGCTGGCGGTGAGGAGACGATCCAGAGACCATGAAGGCAGAGCAGGCTATCGCGCGGGCGAAGGGGTTCAGAGGAATTTCCAAATTTTTGCCTGTGACAATATATAGCCCGACCCTGTCAGTGTGACCGAGTGGAACAACTCGGTGGCACCGAGATGCAAAACTGTATGCAGTTATTGCAACTCGGTGTGACCGAAAGGTTCAAATCGGTTGCACCGAGATCGAAAACCTAGATCAACTTAATGAACTCGGTAGGACCGAAAGTGGAGTATCGGTCAGACCAAGATTCATAAAGAGGTTTTGGAAGTTTAAGTCTATGACGAATCGGGGACTCCGAGCGCTCCTCACACAGAGTGGTTCGAATCTGACTTGATCAAATTTTGTGATGCAGCATGAATAGAGTTTGAGACGAGAAAAGCATAGATAGCTAGAGGAGGTACTTAGGAATTCTTGTCCATCCACTTGGCAAAAGAAGATAAAGCCAAACAATCAAAACAACAAGTGGATGTCCTTGAATGAGTAAAATATGCAACCAACATGCTCACACAATAAGATGGCGAATGAAATATGTGGCAAAGCATGCACAACCAATTCTAGCATCTATCAAGCAATTTGCGATGACTAGGTCATCTATATATGAGTATATTGACTTAGGAGTCAAGTGAGAACACTTGATCGTAGGTCATACTCATCGTTTAAGCTCAAGTGGGGTTACCACTTTTACATAAAGCATTGTTGTGTTCACATCTTTTAGAGTTGCTTTAGCTCAAGTTTTAGAGTAAAGCTCCCCCTAGATGTGATATCCCCCCTAAGAGGGATGAACTAACCTTGGGTTTTGTCGATGATGACTTCATGTAGATGTTGAAGATGTGGATGCTCAATGTTGATGTAGATCACTTGGAGCTATCCATTTGAGTGAATTGCACTTTCAATACCTACATGGGTTAGTCCCACAAGGAACAAACAAGGATATCCATAGACATAGAGTGATGCACACACAAGATGATGTCCATGAAAACTTTAGGTTACCTTGTCCCTTGTCTTACCAACAAGAGGGTTTATGACTCCTTGAACTAGTGCAAGATGTGGAAGTTGATTGCACTTGTTCTTGCCAAAATGATAAGAGTGAGGTATGTTGGCGGAGTCACCCTCGAGAACTCTCTAGTTCTTCTTCTTCTTTTGGATCCACACCATCTTGATGGGAATCCTTGGAGTTGTAGTCGTACTTGATGAAGTGGAACTTGAAGTAGTCTTGGGAACCCACTTGACTAAGGTCTTAGGAGCTTCTTCAAATGCATCAATCTCCTCTTGAAGCTTGTCCTTGCCTTTTTGCTTGTAGTCTTGTGGTGGAAGATCATCTTGAGCTTGTGTTCCCTTGAAGGAAGTGTCATACTTCTCTTGTTGAGGAACAAACTTTGTCTTGGGGTATTGATCTTCTTCCCACTCAACTCCATTGGCATTGAACTTTCGTTCAAAACCAACACCTTGATTCTTCCGGTGCATTCCTTGCTTGCGCACAATTTCCTCGAATTGCTTACTCCCGGCAAGGCTTTTGTACACTCCTTTCTCTATGATTCCCTTCAATAAGCTATTTTCTTGCTCAAGTGTAACTTGGCTAAGAGAATCATTAGTGGAATCAAGAGAACTACTAGAAGCAACAATATTGGATTTAGCTTGATCATTGCTACTACTAGAGGAAGAATCTTTCTTGTTCTTGTTACTAGACTTGACTTGAGGCATGTAAGTGGATAAAAGTAAACGCTTGGCAATGTGAGAAGAACTTTTCTTGCGGAGATCATCATTGATTGCTTTTAAGAACTCATGCTCTTTCTCAAGATTAAGCTTTTCAAAGCGTAATTTCTCATGAGCTCTTAAAAGTTCTCGATGATCTTCGAAGATAGTTTCATGGGCTAACTTAAGAGTGTTTAGTTCTTTAGTTAGAGCCTCAATCTTCTCCTTATCATTGTCATTCGTTTTGGCATGATTAATTGATATTTCACCATAATACTCATCACTAGAGTTGTCAACAAGCAAATCATCATCACCTAACAAGTCATCTTCATCACTATTAAAATCAACATACTCGGGGTGTGTTACCTTAGGACCTTTGGCCATGAAGCATCTTCCAATTCCTTCATTTGGTGAGTCAAATATGTCGTAGGAGTTGGTTGACACAAGTGCTAGACCGGCAACACCTTCATCTTGAGTATCTTCGGAGTCGGAGTGATAACTTCTCTCGGAGTGGCTGTCGGAGTCGGAGCCGGATACCCATTCACCAACATGAGCTTGATGTCTTCGCTTTGTGTAGCTCCTTGATGATTTTTCCTTCCTTTCCGAATCCTTGCTCCTCCGTGAGTATCTCCGTTCATAATGATCATCCCTACTCCTTCTCTCTCTTGGTGGTGATTCTTTGCTTCTTCTTTTTGGAGAATCTTCTCTTCCCTTGTAGGGAGCCGTACACTCATTGGAATAGTGTCCGGGTCTTCCACAATTGTAGCAGTTTTGCTCTCGACTAGAAGATCTTTTGTCATTGTAGGACCTTGACTTGAAGCTTCTATCTTTGCTTCTTCTCTTGTAGAACTTGTTGAAGTTCTTCACCATTAAGCTCAATTCTTCATTGAAGTTTTGTTTCTCACTTGATGATGTGGGGACTTCACATGAGGCTTTGTAGGCACCACTTGATTTGTTGTGAAGTTACTCTTTATCCTTGAGTGACATCTCATGAGCAACAATCCTTCCAATCACTTCCATTGGTTTGAGATCTTTGTAATTGGGCATCATTTGGATTAATGTGCACACGGTGTCATATTTCCCATCCAAGGCTCTTACGATCTTCTTGATGATGAATCTATCAGTCATCTCTTCACTTCCTAAGCCGACAATCTCATTTGTGATGAGAGCAAGCCTAGAGTACATTTCAGCGACACCTTCACCATCCTTCATTTTGAACTTGTCAAGTTGACTTTGAAGCACATCCAACTTGGATTCCTTGACGAAGTCGGTACCTTCGTGCATATCAATCAAAGTGTCCCAAATTTCCTTTGCATTCTCAAGACGGCTGATTTTGTTGAATTCTTCGGGGCACAATCCGTTGAAGAGAATATCACAAGCTTGAGCATTGTATTGCAACATCTTCAACTCATCCACGGTAGCTTCACGGTTTGGTTCTCTCCCATCGAAGAAGTCACCTTGCAAACCAACACAAACAATAGCCCATACGGCGGGATTATGTCCAAGAATATGCATTTTCATTTTATGCTTCCAACTAGCAAAATTAGTGCCATCAAAGTAAGGACCTCTACGGTGATAATTTCCCTCGCTAGACGCCATACTCTCCTAGGTTGTGAAACCAAGGCTATGATCACCAAAAGCTATGGAGATCAAGGCAAATGGAGACCAAAGCTCTGGTACCACTTGTAGGATCGAAAGTATGTCTAGAGGGGGGGTGATTAGACTACTTGACCAAATAAAAACTTAACCTTTTCCCAATTTTAGTTCTTGGCAGATTTTAGCTATCTTAGGACAAGTCAAGCAATCATCACACAATTCAAGCAAGCATGCAAAGAGTATATTGGCAGCGGAAAGTAAAGCATGCAACTTGCAAGAATGTAAAGGGAAGGGTTTGGAGAATTCAAACGCTATTGGAGACACGGATGTTTTTCCCGTGGTTCGGATAGGTGGTGCTATCCTACATCCACGTTGATGGAGACTTCAACCCACGGAGGGTAACGGTTGCGCGAGTCCACGGAGGGCTCCACCCACGAAGGGTCCACGAAGAAGCAACCTTGTCTATTCCACCATGGCCGTCGCCCATGAAGGACTTGCCTCACTAGCGGTAGATCTTCACGAAGTAGGCGATCTCCTTGCCCTTACAAACTACTTGGTTCAACTCCACAATCTTGTCGGAGGCTCCCAAGTGACACCTAGCCAATCTAGGAGACACCACTCTCCAAGAAGTAACAAATGGTGTGTTGATGATGAACTCCATGCTCTTGTGCTTCAAATGATAGTCTCCCCAACACTCAACTCTCTCTCATAGGATTTGGATCTGGTGGAAAGAAGATTTGAGTGGAAAGCAACTTGGGGAAAGCTAGAGATCAAGATTCATATGGTTGGAATGGAATATCTTGGTCTCAACACATGAGTAGGTGGTTCTCTCTCAGAACACATGAGTTGGAATGGTGTATGTGTTCTGATGGCTCTCTCCACGAATGAAGAGGAGGTGGAGGGGTATTTATAGCCTCCACACAAAATCCAACCGTTACACACAATCTACCAATCTTGGTGGGACCGAATCATAAAACTCGGTCGGACCGAAAAGGTAAACCTAGTGACTGTTAGAGATTTCGGTGGGACTGACATGCAACTTGGTAGGACCGATTCGGTTAGGATTTGGGCATAACGTAATCTCGGTGAGACCGATTGCACAAACTCGGTGAGACCGAGTTTGGCAATAAGCTAACCAGAGAGTTGGTCAGGTAAACTCGATGAGACCGATTTGCTCTTTCGGTGAGACCGGAATGTTACAAAAAGGAAACAGAGAGTTTACATTGCAATCTCGGTGGGACCGATTCGCTCTTTCGGTGAGACCGAAAAGTTACGAAAGGGAAACAGAGAGTTTGCAATCCCATCTCGGTGAGACCGAGATCCTTATCGGTAGGACCGAATTGCTAGGGTTTGGCAGGGCAAATGACAAGAGAAACTCGGTGGCGCCGGATTGGAAGAATCGCTATGACCGAGTTTGGCTTAGGGTTTAGGTCTTTTGTGGCTATGGAAAAGTGGTTGAGGATTTTGGAGCATATCACCAAGCACATAAAGCAAGAGGCTCATTAAGCAACACCTCATCCCTCCTTTATAGTATTGGCTTTCCTAAAGACTCAATGTGATCTTGGATCACTAAAATGTAAAATGAAGAGTCTTGAACTTTTGAGCTTGAGCCAATTCTTTGTCCTTAGCATTTTGAGGGTTCCACTTTCACATCCATGCCATGCCAATCATTGAGCTTTCCTGAAATAATCATCTTGGAATAGCATTAGCTCAATGAGCTATATGTTG
The DNA here is from genome assembly GCF_018294505.1 of Triticum aestivum. Lineage (NCBI taxonomy): Eukaryota > Viridiplantae > Streptophyta > Magnoliopsida > Poales > Poaceae > Triticum > Triticum aestivum. Next base: position 4,650,858 of record NC_057806.1, read on the forward strand.
TTATGAATTACCAAAACCACCTAGGGATAGTTGCACTTTCAAAACGGGGAGATGGTAATGCATGATCTTTAAGCAGGATGGTAAGATGCATGATTGAAAAGTTGGAAGACTTACAAAGTTGAAAGTAGGAAGAGGTGGAAGTGGAGGAAGATCCGGCAAATTGGAACCCTGCATATTAGCTCTGAACTGAGCGAACGCCTCCTGCAGGGATGCCTGCTGTGTAGCCATGAATTGCTGTTGTTGAAACAGGGGTTGCTGCATTTTCATGGCTTGCTCCTGTTTAAGCTGGGCATTCGCCTGAGCCTCCTCCTGCAACCTGGTTTCTTTCTCTAGGCGGGCCTACAATATGCCATCGCAACAAGTTCACCATCGTTGCAATACAAAGAAGAAATCACAAGGAATGTCAATTAAGCAAAACATACCTCGAATTGATAGAGCATGTGCAGCCCAGGTTGTGGGCGACACTCTATAGCAGGACCTGAGCTCGACGTGGTAGCACTGAGGTGGGAGAGTTTTGGAATGTCCTTACGGATGGCACCGTCGCCAACATATAACCAGCCACACTTATTGCCTTGTCCTGACTGGACGGAAATCGTAGCGTCAATATCCCTTGAGGCCGGATCAGAGTCGGGCCCGTTGTGCTCCTTGAACTTCCCACTGTATGCATCAATCCTCAAGCCAGCACCTCGGTTGACCCACCCCCTTCTGGTCTCTTTGACTTGCGAGAGACATAATCCCATGAATGTATTGAGCGGCTCTTCGCCGTAACATCTCTCCCTATTCTGCAATAGAAGCAATAATATCCATAAGGGCACAAGTTCAGAAGTTCCGAGCCGGATGAAATTATTACCTTGTTCTTCATGTAAGCACTGCTGTACACCCTGCCCCACTTGTCTTCGGTATCCGGAGCGCGTTTCCAATGCTCCCAAGACCAAGCTGGCTCCTCCTCACCGTCTCCTATGGGGACCATGCGAGGGTAATAATGCCTGCCAAGACATCCAATGATGCTGCTTGGCTGGCATGGCACCTTTATGTCTTCTCGAAGAACCACCAAGGCCCTGCACAATGAAAAGGCAAGTAAGTTAGTATCTGCAAAAGATCTTGAATGTAAAGACGCAAGTAAGAGTCCACATAAGCACTTACCTCACACCGACTGGTTTGACAATGAGACCCTTATGTGGATATGGTCGCGAAGGGAGCGTGGACACACCACGCAACCAGATACGTGCTCTGGCCACTCCTTTTGTATTTACAGTGACAACACTTGTATTTCCACAAGCTTAACATATAATTGACATGCCTGACTTATTCACTAGATTACAATATATGTATGAATTCTAGCATTTGTAATGTTTGCCCGTGCCTTTAACTTGTAAGGGGGGCAAATAATTTCTTCTAAAGAGATTTGGCAGAGAGCACAAAGAGGTTATTCATATATGCGCCATGGCCCTCTCAGTGGAATCAAGGATTTGCATCAGAAATAAAACCTGCCACCAGGTTTCACACCATCGAGCTTTTCCCCGTCTTTCGATCCGGAAGCAAGGCTGTGCTCCTCGCTGCGAAATTTCTTCTAGGGATTTCATCCTCTCGCGGTACTTTTATATGTATCCTTGTACACTCTATGATTTGGATTAGTTGATCCGTCGTCGCGCAACTTAACATATATATTGTGTTTGAATCACACAGATGGTGAACCGCTAAGAAGGTGCTCTGGCTTCTGGGTCGATTGGGATGAGGAGAAGAAAACGGGCCTTATTTTGACAACTGCGCGGCTGATTCGCACAGAGGATGCTCCTTACAGTGTCTGGTCAGGGGGTCAAATTCCCTCCTGACAACACAAACCTACATAATTTGAGAACGAGCAAAAATGGGGCGGCCTTATTTCAGGTCAGGTACCAACTCCAGGTTACAGAACCAAACCAGGGGGTCGCCATTTTCCAAAATGCAGTTTTTTATGTACGCCAGCCTTATTTCCAACCAAATCTATGATCATATCTCATACACTTGCTGTTTGTGTCCATCACAATTGATTCAAATAAAATTACAAAGTAATGGACAGATGCAAACTGAACCAAATATGTAACAGAACATGCATTTGTTCCTGAAGATGCAATTGGGGGAGGGAGGGGAACCAATACCTGGTTGCTGATGTCGTTGTTGCACGAGGAGGAGATTAGCAGGGGCACGCCGGACTGCCGGAGCACCTTGCCGCCGGAGGAGCCGGCCCTGGACAACAGACAAATAGGCCGGTCAGAGAGAGAGAGAGAGAGAGGTACCTGCCGGCGGAGGTGGCGTAGCGGAGATGGCCAGGCGACCTCAACCCTAGCGGACGGGGAGGGGCGGCGGCGCCGATGGGAGGGCCGGCTCGGGTCAGCTCGGGGCTCCTCATGCTCGGGAAGGGGGCGGGGGAGATCTGTGCGCCGAGGAGAGGACGGCACCGGGGGGAGGGGGTGACGGCGAGGCGGCAGGTGGGTGGAGGGTGGGCGGCGGCGTGAGGAGAGGGACGGCGCGGGGGGGAGAGACAGGGGGGCGGCACGGTTTGGGGCCAAAAATGAGCTATGCGCACGGTCGATTTGGGCCAAAAATGAGCTCTGCGCACGTGTATTTTCGCTAAGTCCCGCCCTGGGTAAGCCGAGTGTCATAGCTAGATACATGGTTTATAATTTATTTTTATTTTATCTCAATATAAAATTTTATTAATTTCACTTTTAATAATTACCGTATTTCATTTTATTGTATTTATATTATACTTAATTTATTTTCTTTTTATTTTATTGTTTTCATAAATGAAACCTTTCCCCTTATTTCATTATTTTCATTGTTCAAGATATCGGCCGATATTCCGGTAAACCGGCCGATTTATCGCTTCAGTGTCTGTCCGATAAGATAAATTGGCCGATATATGCCGATAAATCGGCTGATATGCCGATAAACTGACCAATTTACGCATTATCTCGAATCGACCGATAAGTTCCCGATAAGTGCCCCAATATTGATTATTTCATACATATATTAGGTCATTGTTACATGTCGAACCAACATTGGGTCGCACGCATGTGCGAGCGGTCTTCCTACCCTCTCTCGTACTGTTTAAATTATCGAAAAATCGTACGATGCCGGAAATCCTCGGGAGCTGGCACGCGTCACCAAATGCCCCCTGTAAGGTGTGGTAAAAGTTTGGGCGCATTTCGAATAGGCCTAACATTAGGCCGCTTGTAAACTACACCATCTCCGAGGTAGTCTATGGGTACCAAGAGGGAACGAGACGGGTTTGTGAAAGTAGTGCAGGCCCTATTGCTCCGTTGGCCTCGGAACTTCTCATGCTCTCAAAGAAGGCCATCGAATGACATGTGTCAGGCCACTACATTTTTCGGACCCGCCAAGAATATTTGAGAGATTTATTGCACTGCTAGTGTTTCAGCGCCGAAAATTGCAGGGGGGGGAAACGGCCACGTCGGGTCGACACGGAGGGAATCTTGTGGTGTGTTTGGCCCGGACCTTGTTCCGAAGTGTTCCTATGGGCTCACCTACCACAACCGGGTGGAGAGATCCATTGGTCAAAGCCCGTCCGATGAAAGTCAAAGGGTTAGATCTCCTGGTCAACCGCTGCAAGGTTTGGCGGGATGGGGTCCTTGGGGGTAGCAATGCCACCGGAGCATCGCGCGGGGCCCTCATACATGCCTTAAGGTATGGTGGCATGTCCGAAGAGGCAGCACGCGGCTCCAGGGTGTGCCCCCCCTCACGGACGGCGATGACACGGTATAGTAAACGTTCTGCGGTAACTGTGTGGCGTGAATATTATTGAACACTCGGAGCGCGATAAAAACATGATTTTCTTACACGGCGTGCACACATGTGATAAAGGACGGATGGTAATTTTTCATAATTTTTGGTGATGCCGAAGTATCTGAACAATTCCCTCTATGCGGATTGCTCCTCGCGTGTCTATGATTGTGGCCGGCGGCCTTCGGGGGCTAGCGATGCCGCCAAATCTTGCGTCGGGGCCTCTTACACGTCTAGAAGTGTGGTGGCGAGTGCCAGCACCCAGCACGCGTCCCCGGAGTGTGACCCCCTTCACGGTCGGCGCCGGCGCCGGCACATGGAGGGGGGAAACGGCGGCGTCGGGTCGACATAGAGGGAACCTTGCGGTGCGTTTGGCCCGGACCTTATTCCGAAGCGTTCCTATGGGCTGACCTACCACAACCGGGTGGAGAGGTCCATTGGTCAAAGCCCATCCGGTGAAAGTCAAGGGGTTAGATCTCCTGGTCAACCGCTGCAGGGTTTGGCGGGACGGGGGCCTTTGGGGTTAGCAATGCCACCGGATCATCGCGTGGGCCCCTCATACATGCCTTAAGGTGTGGTGGCATGACCGAAGAGGCAGCACGCGGCTCCGGGGTGTGGCCCCCCTCACGGATGGCGATGACACGGTATGGTAAATGTTCTGCAGTAACGGTTTGACGTGAATATCATTGAACACTCGGAGCGCGATAAAGTTATGATTTTCTTACACGGCGTGGGCACATGTGATATAAGACAGATGGTAATTATTCATAATTTTTGGTGATGCAGAAGTATCTGAACAATTCCCTCTACGCGGATTGCTCGCCGCGTGTGTACGATTGTGGCCGGCGGCCTCCGGGGGCTAGGCATGCCGCCAAATCTTGCGTCGGGGCCTCTTACACGTCTAGAAGTGTGGTGGCGGGTGCCAACACCCGACACGCGTCTCTGGAGTGTGACCCCCTTCACGGACGGCGCCAGCGCCGGCACATGGATGAGGGGAAACTGCCGCGTCGGGTCGACACAGAGGGAATCTTGCGGTGCCTTTGGCCCGAACCTTATTCCGAAGTGTTCCTATGGGCTGACCTACCACAACTGGGTGGAGAGGTCCGTTGGTCAAAGCCCGTACGGTGAAAGTCAAAGGGTTAGATCTCCTGGTCAACCGCTGCAGGGTTTGGCGGGACGGGGTCCTTGGGGGTTAGCAATGCCACTGGAGCGTCGCGCGGGGCCCTTGTACATGCCTTAAGGTGTGGTGGCATGTCCAAAGAGGCAGCACGGGGCTCCGGGGTGTGGCCCCCCTCACAGACGGCGATGACACTGTATAGTAAACGTTCTGCGGTAATGGTTCAACGTGAATATTATTGAACACTCAGAGTGCGATAAAATTATGATTTTCTTACACGGCATGGGCACATGTGATATAAGACAGATGGTAATTATTCATAATTTTTGGTGATGCAGAAGTATCTGAACAATTCCCTCTACGCGGATTGCTCGTCGCTTGTGTATGATTGTGGCCGGCGGCCTCCGGGGGCTAGCCATGCCGGCAAATCTTGCATCGGGGCCTCTTACACATCTAGAAGTGTGGTGGCGGGTGCCAACACCCGGCACGAGCCTCCGGAGTGTGACCCCCTTCATGAACGGCGCCGGCGTCTGCACATGGAGGGGGGAAACGGCCGCGTCGGGTCGACACAGAGGGAATCTTGCGGTGGGTTTGGCCCGAACCTTGTCTCGAAGTGTTCCCATGGGCTGAACTACCACAACCGAGTGGAGAGGTCCATTGATCGAAGCCCGTCCGGTGAAAGTCAAAGGGTTAGATCTCCTGGTCAACCGCTCCAGGGTTTGGCTGGACGGGGGGCCTTGGGGGGTAGCAATGCCACCGGAGTATTGCGCGGGGCCCTCATGCATGCCTTAAGGTGTGGTGGCATGTCCAAAGAGGTAGCAAGCGGCTCCGGGGTGTGGCCCCTGTCACGGGCGTCGATGGCATAACATAGTAAACGTTCTCCAGTAACGGTGCGGCGTGAATATTATTGAACGCTTGGACCGCGATAAAATCATGATTTTCTTACACAGCGTGGGCACATGTGATATAGGATGGATGGTAATTTTTCATAATTTTTGGTGATGCAGAAGTATCTAAACAATTCCCTCTATGCGGATTGCTCGTCGCGTGTCTACGATTGTGGCCGGTGGCCTCCGGGGGCTAGCCATGCCGCCAAATCTTGCGTCGGGGCCTCTTACACATCTAGAAGTGTGGTGGTGGGTGCCAACACCCGGCACGCATCTCCGGAGTGTGACCCCTTTCACGGATGGCGCCCCCGCCGACACTTGGAGGGGGGAAACGACTGCGTCGGGTCGACACAGAGGGAATCTTGCGGTGGGTTTGGCCCGGACCTTGTTCTGAGGTGTTCCTATGGGCTGACCTGCCACAACCGAGTGGAGAGGTCCAATGGTCAAAGCCCGTCCGGCAAAAGTCAAAGGGTTAGATCTTCTGGTCAACCGCTCCAGGGTTTGGCAGGACGGGGGCCTTGGGGGTAGCAATAACACCGGAGCATCGCGTGGGGCCCTCATACATGCCTTAAGGTGTGGTGGCATGTCTGAAGAGGCAGCACACAGCTCCGGGGTGTGCCCCCCTCAGGGACGGCGATGACACGGTATAATAAATGTTCTGCGGTAACGGTGCGGCGTGAATATTATTGAACACTCGGAGCGCGATAAAATCATGATTTTCTTACACGGCGTGGGCACATGTGATATAGGACGGATGGTAATTTTTCATAATTTTTGGTGATGCAGAAGTATTTGAACACTTCCCTCTACGCGGATTGCGCTTTGCGTGTCTACGATTGTGACCGGCGATTTCCGGGGGCTAGCCATGCCGCCAAATCTTGCGTCGAGGCCTCTTACACGTCTAGAAGTGTGGTGGCGGCTACGTTAGGGTGTCGAAGGAGTCATCAAAATATTAAAACTGGCGTTAAATTAAGAATTTCACAAATAAGACACATGAAAACTAGTCAACAGAAAAATAGGTGAGAATAATAATACTAATTAAGTAGTAAATATAAATGCAATGAAAACCATCTTAAACCAATTTCGCACAAATGTTACCGTTGCAAAAAAACCGCAAAAATGTAAGCCTAGTGCTTTTATCGGACACACGGCTTACATTTCCTATAAGCCGAGTGTCTGTTTTGGGCACACGACTTATATGTGCTATAAGCCGGGTGCCTTCTTCGGACACACGGCTTATAGGCTGCTCCGTGACGGGCGCCGTCAACCACTGCCGTTGCAAACACGTGGCAGAGGTCTTTGCCGAGTGTGTGCTGTAAGCCGGGTGCCTTTTCCCGTAGATACCATGTGTTTCATGTTAGCCGTGAGCTTTTTGCGAAACTCGGCTTATAGATGACCATAAGCCGAGTTCTTTGTATTTACCGGGTGTTTTTTCCTCGAGACTCAGCTTAGATGAGCATAAGCCGGGTGCACGAAAAAAAGCACTCGGCTTATAGGATAACACGCGGGAAACTGGGATTTTCCTGTAGTTAATATCTTATAGGCGAACTAAAAAAGACCGAAGGGAGTACCATTCCCGCAAAAAAGTAATTAATATCTTACCAAATACCAACATGCAACATATAAACGTGTATTGCACGTACATTATTACTAGTCTTAACAAGAAAATGAAGTAGGAATCCATATGGGTACGTACGCATGCATCCTCGTACGTACGTACTCCCTGGAAAGATTTACGGCGGTTCGTTCCACTCCCCCGCACCCTTCGCTGGTATCACTTTTAGAAATGGCGGGATGCAACGAACCCTAGTAGGCGGCGCATGCCCCGTACGCTGGCGTACGACGCGATACTCCTTCCGCCGAGAGATACACCAGGCGTAGGAGCTAGATGCCGGATGTTGGCACCTTTGCCACCGCATGTACACAAAAAATTAGCAGGAAACCCCCGTGTACGGTCAGATCGACCCCAACGTACGGCTTAGGGTTAACCCCAACGGCGAACACGACACAGTCGGTAGCAGCGGCGCGATTGCAAGAGGGTCGGTCGACGGTGGATTCCCATCGATCCGAGAAATAAGATGGGCGCGGGTGCGGAGAGATCCAGCAACAAAAGAACCATGGCGGCCGATCCGACCAGCCGAGACGATCCCTTGCCGGAGAAGAAGAAGAAGGTGGTGGATCTGGGGAGCGACAGTGACGAGGACTTGCCTAATCCGTCACAATGGGCGGGGGTTAATCCCGATTCCTTCGGCGATGACTACTTGGCCAAGATGGAAAAGGCTAGACTCGACGAAGAATCAGGTATGAATATGATCGCACGATTCCCGACCACCATCCAATTTGTCATCAGTTTACTACTCTAGCGTTGGCGCCCCCTAGCTGGCGGCGGGGTTGCAGGCATCGCGCCGCGAGCTCTGGTGCGGCGTGGCTCCCCGGCGGCATCTGGAAGCGGATTCGGGGCTGCCCTTGGGGATCTGGCGTGGGGAAGGGATGGCTTGTGGCGGGAGGCGGGCTGGTGGTGCGTGGTGTTGAGGCCGGGGGTCGCGACGAGGGCGCCGGTGGCCGGCCTGATTGAGCAGCTCCGGAACTTTGGTTTTATGATCTTGGGCTGGGAGAAATCCCTGCTTCATGACACTGAGGCTAGCATGGCAACGTCCGTGGACTCCCTCCCTCGTGCTCAAGGGAAACCCTTGGTTCGGCCTTCGGACCAGGCGGCGGCGACCTGGAATTCCGTCGTTCCCTCCTTGGTGCTCGAGGAGTCCCGGTGGCATGGCTCTTATTGGTGTCGGCTACTACTTTGGGCGTGGTCCTCCGAGGCGCAATTAATGTACACCATTGCCGGAGCTCTCTCGATGATGACTCCTGTAGGTTTGCCCAGGCCCTACCGTCCACTTACTGACTTCCTCTTGGCGTAGTGGGTGGGGTACGTTGGTCTGTGTTGTCCTTGAGTCTTGGCATTGTTGTAGAGGTCTCTGCCGTCCATCATGACATGCCTAGGTGGAGCATGTATTGTAGTTCCTGTGATGGGTGCGTTTGGTGGATATGGATTCTAATCCTTGTGATTGGCATTGTAATGGCCGAAAGGCGTTGTATGTATCCGGCTTCTTTGCCGCTTCTTCTTCAATATATGATATGCATGCTTATGCGCATTGTAGAAAAAAGTAATAACGCAACTGTTCAATTAATTACCCTCGATTTATATATTTATGTCCCACATTTATGTCTTCTCGAAGAACCACCAAGGCCCTGCACAATGAAAAGGCAAGTAAGTTAGTATCTGCAAAAGATCTTGAATGTAAAGACACAAGTAAGAGTCCACATAAGCACTTACCTCACACCGACTGGTTTGACAATGAGACCCTTATGTGGATATGGCCGCGAAGGGAGCGTGGACACACCACGCAACCAGATACTTGCTCTGGCCACTCCTTTTGTATTTACAGTGACAACACTTGTATTTCCACAAGCTTAACATATAATTGACATGCCTGACTTATTCACTAGATTACAATATATGTATGAATTCTAGCATTTGTAATGTTTGCCCGTGCCTTTAACTTGTAAGGGGGGCAAATAATTTCTTCTAAAGAGATTTGGCAGAGAGCACAAAGAGGTTATTCATATATGCGCCATGGCCCTCTCGGTGGAATCAAGGATTTGCATCAGAAATAAAACCTGCCACCAGGTTTCACACCATCGAGCTTTTCCCCGTCTTTCGATCCGGAAGCAAGGCTGTGCTCCTCGCTGCGAAATTTCTTCTAGGGATTTCATCCTCTCGCGGTACTTTTATATGTATCCTTGTACACTCTATGATTTGGATTAGTTGATCCGTCGTCGCGCAACTTAACATATATATTTTGTTTGAATCACACAGATGGTGAACCGCTAAGAAGGTGCTCTGGCTTCTGGGTCGATTGGGATGAGGAGAAGAAAACTGGCCTTGTTTTGACAACTGCGCGGCTGATTCGCAAGGATGCTCCTTACAGTGTCTGGTCAGGCGGTGAAGAGTATGCTACAGATGCTGATGTGAGTCAATGTGCTTTTTCTATTAATTTCTATATATGCATGTACTATCTTTTACAGCTGGTTCCATCTAAAAAAATGATAATCTTGTATTGCAATTCACATGTTTTTTGTGTGTGCTATTGGCCTTTTCTAATAACGAAATGGAAACAAAACACACCTTCGCTTACCAAAAGTCGTATATAATCTGTTCTGCAACCATTTTTAGGTCACTGTTCATTTGCTAAATGGCACCAGTGCAAAGGGCCAGCTGGTCTATCTCCAGCCCCACTACGATCTCGCTTTCCTGAACGTTCAGGTGGATCAACCAATCAACTTACCATCTTTGAATGAAAAAGATGTAGAATTTGCTCAAGAGGTTTTTCGGCTCAGAAGAGACAATTCCTTAAATCTAAGGATAACATATGCCAGGGCAGAATATTTGAATCCAACCATGTTTGAGCGGCACCACAATGTATACTTCCGTTCTGCAGATGGCCATGGTGATGATAATGAGGTGATATATCTTATCATTAGATAGTATTATATACATTTGGTACAGTTTTGAGTTTTGTGTGATGTCATCTTTATGTTCTATATTGCAATCTATTGTTATAACATTTTTTTTGTTCTTGCAAACTTTCATATATGTTGCCAATATGAATTGTTGCAGTTTGACTATGGGGGGCCAGTTATTGACCTGCGTGGAGAAGTTGTCGGAATGGTCAACGTCCCTAAGAGATTTGGGTCTTTCATACCTTCTTCATTTTGCTCAATTGTTTGGATTCATGGAAGAAATATCAGTACGTTTTCTCTCTCAGTGCTGTGATAGTATTAGACTAATGTGGTGTCTCCTAATTGTTCTTTTTACGTATTTTTAGGAGTCATTATTTTTAGTAGTATCTATTTTCTCACTTTTATGAAATTTAATGACCATAAGTTGTGTAAAGATTTTCAAAGAAAATATCATCATCATCTCGTTTGAACATGTGGCTACAGTAAATAATTTAGCAATAATGCTCATTTGTAAGAAAATCAAGAACTAGATCTTTGATGGGGCCTAGATAGGAAGAAACAAGTAGAACGGCGCTGAGAGTGCAAAATGTGTTACTTTTACGTAATATCAAATCCCCTCTATGAGTTTTTGTCAACTACTATGAACGATTCATCCCTGTTGGGCCTTCTGAACTCTATTTGAATCAAAATATTTGATTATTGTTGATTTTTTAACATGTTAGATGGAAGCCTGGTTCCACCAAAGATATGTTAAATGATGATTATCTGATTTGATGTAGGCACATCGCCCGGCCTCATCTTGGAATGATGTTTAAGGACATCAAACTTCTAGAACCTGCTCATGTTGACATGTTATGGCGTATGTTTAACATTGATGATGGTCTTATTGTTCAAGAGGTAGGTAATGACTTCCTGAAAGTGCTCAATTTCTCATCTGTGTAAAGGTTTATTATTGACATTTGAACATTAGGTGCCGGGAGGGTCGCCTGCTGAGAAATTTGGAATCCAAAAAGGTGATATTATCGAATCTTTCAATGGAAAGCCTGTTTCTTCCACAATTGAGGTGAGTGAATTAGAGATTTGTTAGGTAAACAAACTGAAAATAAATTTAATTTGTGTGATATTTAGTAACTTCACGGTCTTGACTAGAATGTTTTTGTTTCCTGCAATTATCAGTTGGAAAATACACTGATGAGCATATACAAGGGAACTTTAGATGCTGAAGTTCGTATTTCTGTAAGTTCATTTCTATATATGAGGGCGGTTTTCTTGATCCCGGCCATACATTTATTTGTACCGAAGTATTATTAGCAAAATGCTAGCTCTAAGAGATGTGTTTGGCAAACTCCGTAGGTTGGGGTGTTTCACACACTCAAAGAACAATGGAGCACCATAGAGTTGACTGCAAAATTATCAGAACTTGGAGAAGTTATTACAAGAGGTGCAAATCTCCTTTTTTAACTAGCCCCGTCTACAGATTATTATGTCAATTCTCAAGCATGTATGTTCTATTTTTTTGTACACACCTATTATCCAGACAGAATGCTATCACTAAGTATGCAAGCTCATGTGCATTGTGCAATACATTCTTACATGACACACATCTGATGTGTAAAATATCACACCAAACCATACACTATTATGATATTTTGGAAGTTTACGATTTTTATAAACAGGTGGTGTGCAGCAAGTAAGTTGTACAGAACAGACTTCACCCATGTTTTTTTACCAAAGTGTCCATATTCCATTTGTAGACTTGGAAGTTTTAGGATTTTTTGGAACAAGAGATGCATGTCTGGGTTTTGTGGCACTAACTTTGAGTTGTGTGACATTTTGCAAAGAATGTGGATTAAACATTGCTTTCACGTTTGCTCTTAGTTTTCTTTCTGGATATGCACTACAGGAAAAAACTTTTAAGCCGTGTATCCAAAGAACTCGGCTTATATCGATATAAACTCGGTTTATATATAAGCCGAGTAAAACTCCCGGCTTATATGACACGGCTTACAGTGGACCGGCTTATCAGGTATAAGCGTGCCGTGGCAAAAATACTCGGTTTATATATAAGCCGAGTGTTTATACAAGCCACTCGGCTTAATAAAGTAACATGACGGCAGCCAGCTATTAACGGCCACGTGTCACCGTCTGTATAAGCCGAGTGCCAGTGTGTGTTGCACAGTTTATACATACGCTGAGTGCCCTATACGTTGCACGGTTTATAGATAAGCCGGGTGCCATATAGCTGAGGCACACGGCTTATATAGCCCTCCGGTGGCTTATTTATCCTATAAGCCGGGTGCCATTTTGCTGGGATACACGGCTTATAGCCTGCCCGTGGCTTATATGGCCTATAAGCCGGGTGCTATTTGCTGGGGTACACGGCTTATAGCCCATATGGCATTTTTTTACTTGCTTCAGAGCAGCAACAATGTATATCCAACAATGTATGTATCCAACAAATATATATCCAGCAATGTATATATCCAACAAATATATATCCAACAATGTATATATCCAACAAATAAGCAATATATATCCAACGAAGGTTCACAACAACAATATATTACAAGTTGACAACCATAACAAACGAAAGAACCATTAGTTCAAAGTCCACACATGCATACATATGCAACAAGAGTTCACAAACGAAATGACCGTGAGTTCCAAGTCCACACATGCATACATATCCAACAAAGGTTCACAACAACATACATGTAACCAGAAGTTCACAAATGAAAGGACCATGAGTTCCAAGTTCACACCAAGCATGAACCTAAAAGATGCAATGAGCTCCACCGCAGCATGTATGCCCACCGTCAACGGCATCCACGATGCAAACCTACAAGTCCATTATCACACGCATGAGTTTCTAAAGTTAAGTTGCAAAGATCGATAAGGCACAAGAGTCAACAAGCATCAACATATAAGGTTCAAATTGAAGCTAAGAAGTATGAACAATATAAGCATCAACACTTGTGGGCTCTACCATCAACAATGCACAAGTTGTAAGTTGAGAAGCACAAGCAACGACAAGACGCAAGCATCAACAATGCACAAACATAGACAACTACCTCGAGTGATCATTGTTGCGGGGAGATCGAGGCGACATGAGCCGTAGTGGGTGGGTGTCACTGGGCTTGCTTGGCCAGGTGTAGGTCCACCTACCACACAGTTATTGGAGCCTTGTCCCGACTGAGAGCACCTCAAGCATGAAACGGTGAGATGGTAATGCATGATCTTTAAGCAGGATGGTAAGATGCATGATTGAAAAGTTGGAAGACTTACAAAGTTGAAAGTAGGAAGAGGTGGAAGTGGAGGAAGATCCGGCAAAGTGGAACCCTGCATATTAGCTCTGAACTGAGCGAACGCCTCCTGCAGGGATGCCTGCTGTGTAGCCATGAATTGCTGCTGTTGAAACAGGGGTTGCTGCATTTTCATGGCTTGCTCCTATTTAAGCAGGGCATTCGCCTGAGCCTCCTCCTGCAACCTGGTTTCTTTCGCTAGGCGGGCCTACAATATGCCATCGCAACAAGTTCACCATCGTTGCAATACAAAGAAGAAATCACAAGGAAGGTCAATTAAGCAAAACATACCTCGAATTGATAGAGCATGTGCAGCCCAGGTTGTGGGCGACACTCTATAGCAGGACCTGAGCTCGACGTGGTAGCACTGAGGTGGGAGAGTTTTGGAATGTCCTTACGGATGGCACCGTCGCCAACATATAACCATGCCAGGGTAATAATGCCTGCAAAGACATCCAATGATGCTGCTTGGCTGGCATGGCACCTTTATGTCTTCTCGAAGAACCACCAAGGCCCTGCACAATGAAAAGACAAGTAAGTTAGTATCTGCAAAAGATCTTGAATGTAAAGACGCAAGTAAGAGTCCACATAAGCACTTACCTCACACCGACTGGTTTGACAATGAGACCCTTATGTGGATATGGTCGCGAAGGGAGCGTGGACACACCACGCAACCAGATACGTGCTCTGGCCACTCCTTTTGTATTTACAGTGACAACACTTGTATTTCCACAAGCTTAACATATAATTGACATGCCTGACTTATTCACTAGATTACAATATATGTATGAATTCTAGCATTTGTAATGTTTGCCCGTGCCTTTAACTTGTAAGGGGGGCAAATAATTTCTTCTAAAGAGATTTGGCAGAGAGCACCAAGAGGTTATTCATACATGCACCATGGCCCTCTCGGTGGAATCAAGGATTTGCATCAGAAATAAAACCAAGTGAGCATTTTCAATAAACATCTAGCAGATAAGGAACTCTTGCATCTCATGAACACTTTTATTTAGCCAGCGTGCTATTTCATTTGTTTGGTATTCTTGCAGCTCATGAACACCTGGGTAGACAAAATGCATTTATTTATTTTTGAAGCGAAAACGGAAACAAAAGCAGTGTCAACAAGTACCAACTCAAGGTTACAGAACCAAATCAGGGGGTCAAATTCCCTCCTGACAACACAAACCTACATAATTTGAGAACTGAGAAAAAATGGGGCGGCCTTATTTCGGGTCAGGTACCAACTCCAGGTTACAGAACCAAACCAGGGGGTCCCCATTTTCCAAAATGCAGTTTTTTTATGTACGCCAGCCTTATTTCCAACCAAATCCATGATCATATCTCATACACTTGCTGTTTGTGTCCATCACAATTGATTCACATAAAATTACAAAGTAATGGACAGATTCAAACTGAACCAAATATGTAACAGAACATGCATTTGTTCCTGAAGATGCAATTGGGGGAGGGAGGGGAACCAATACCTGGTTGCTGATGTCGTTGTTGCACTAGGAGGAGATCAGCAGGGGCACGCCGGACTGCCGGAGCACCTTGCCGCCGGAGGAGCCGGCCCTGGACAACAGACAAATAGGCCGGTCAGAGAGAGAGAGAGAGAGAGAGGTACCTGCCGGCGGAGGTGGCGTAGCGGAGATGGCCAGGCGACCTCAACCCTAGCGGACGGGGAGGGGCGGCGGCGCCGATGGGAGGGCCGGCTCGGGTCAGCTCGGGGCTCCTCATGCTCGGGGAGGGGGCGGGGGAGATCTATGGGCCGAGGAGAGGACGACACCGGGGGGCAGGGGGTGACGGCGAGGCGGCAGGTGGGTGGAGGGTGGGCGGTGGCGCGAGGAGAGGGACGGCGCGGGGGGAGAGACAGGGGGGCGGCATGGTTTGGGGCCAAAAATGAGCTATGCGCGCGGTCGATTTGGGCCAAAAATGAGCTCTGCGCCCGTGTATTTTCGCTAAGTCCCGCCCTGGGTAAGCCGAGTGTCATAGCTAGATACATGGTTTATAATTTATTTTTATTTTATTTCAATATAAAATTTTATTAATTTCACTTTTAATAATTACTGTATTTCACTTTATTGTATTTTTATTATACTTAATTTATTTTCTTTTTATTATATTTTTATTTTATTGTTTTCATAAATGAAACCTTTCCCCTTATTTCATTATTTTCATTGTTCAAGATATCGGCCGATATTCCGATAAACCGGCCGATTTATCGCTTCAGTGTCTGGCCGATAAGATAAATTGGCCGATATATGCCGATAAATCGGCTGATATGCCGATAAACTGACCAATTTACGCATTATTTCGAATCGACCGATAAGTTCCTGATAAGTGATATCCCCAATATTGATTATTTCAAACATATATTAGGTCATTGTTACCTGTCGAACCAACATTGGGTCGCACGCATGTGCGAGCGGTCTTCCTACCTTCTTTCGCACTGTTTAAATTATCGAAAAATCGTACAATGCCGGAAATCCTCGGGAGCTGGCACGCGTCATCAAATGCCCCCTATAAGGTGTGGTAAAAGTTTGGGCGCATTTCGAATAGGCCTCACATTAGGCCGCTTGTAAACTACACCATCTCCGAGGTAGTCTATGGGTACCAAGAGGGAACGAGACGGGTTTGTGAAAGTAGTCCGGGCCCTATTGCTCCGTTGGCCTCGGAACTTCTCGTGCTCTCAAAGAAGGCCATCGAATGACACGTGTCAGGCCACTACATTTTTCGGACCCGCCAAGAATATTTGAAAGATTTATTGCACTGCTAGTGTTTCGGCGCCGAAAATTGCAGGGGGGAAATGGCCGCGTCGGGTCGACACGGAGGGAATCTTGCGGTGCGTTTGGCCCGGACCTTGTTCCGAAGTGTTCCTATGGGCTAACCTACCACAACCGGGTGGAAAGATCCATTGGTCAAAGCCCGTCCGATGAAAGTCAAAGGGTTAGATCTCCTGGTCAACCGCTGCATGGTTTGGCGGGACGGGGTCCTTGGGGGTAGCAATGCCACCGGAGCATCGCGCGGGGCCCTCATACATGCCTTAAGGTATGGTGGCATGTCCGAAGAGGCAGCACGCGGCTCTAGGGTGTGGCCCCCTCACGGACGGCGATGACACGGTATAGTAAACGTTCTGCGGTAACTGTGTGGCGTGAATATTATTAAACACTCGGAGCGCGATAAAAACATGATTTTCTTACACGACGTGCGCACATGTGATAAAGGACGGATGGTAATTTTTCATAATTTTTGGTGATGCAGAAGTATCTAAACAATTCCCTCTATGCGGATTGCTCTTCGCGTGTCTATGATTGTGGACGGCGGCCTTCGGGGGCTAGCGATGCCGCCAAATCTTGCGTCGGGGCCTCTTACACGCCTAGAAGTGTGGTGGCGAGTGCACACACCCGGCACGCGTCCCCAGAGTGTGACCCCCTTCACGGACGGCGCCGGCGCCGGCACATGGAGGGGGGAAACGGCGGCGTCGGGTCGACACAGAGGGAACCTTGCGGTGCGTTTGGCCCGAACCTTATTCCGAAGCTTTCCTATGGGCTGACCTACCACAACCGGGTGGAGAGGTCCTTTGGTCAAAGCCCGTCCGGTGAAAGTCTAGGGGTTAGACCTCCTGGTCAACCGCTGCAGGGTTTGGTGGGACGGGGGCCTTGGGGGTTAGCAATGCCACCGGATCATCGCGTGGGCCCCTCATACATGCCTTAAGGTGTGGTGGCATGACCGAAGAGGCAACACGCGGCTCCGGGGTGTGGCCCCCCTCACGGATGGCGATGACACGGTATGGTAAATGTTCTGCAGTAACGGTTTGACGTGAATATTATTGAACACCCGGAGCGCGATAAAATTATGATTTTCTTACACGGCGTGGGCACATGTGATATAAGACAGATGGTAATTATTCATAATTTTTGGTGATGCAGAAGTATCTGAACAATTCCCTCTACGCGGATTGCTCGCCGCGTGTGTACGATTGTGGCCGGCGGCTTCCAGGGGCTAGCCATGCCGCCAAATCTTGCGTCGGGGCCTCTTACACGTCTAGAAGTGTGGTGGCGGGTGCCAACACCCGACACGCCTCTCCGGAGTGTGACCCCCTTCACGGACGGCGCCGGCGCCGGCACATGGATGAGGGGAAACTGCCGCGTCGGGTCGACACAGAGGGAATCTTGCGGTGCGTTTGGCCCGGACCTTATTCCGAAGCGTTCCTATGGGCTGACCTACCACAACCGGGTGGAGAGGTCCATTGGTCAAAGCCCGTACGGTGAAAGTCAAAGGGTTAGATCTCCTGGTCAACCGCTGCAGGGTTTGGCGGGACGGGGGCCTTGGGGGTTAGCAATGCCACCGGAGCATCGCGCGGGGCCCTCGTACATGCCTTAAGGTGTGGTGGCATGTCCAAAGAGGCAGCACGCGGCTCCGGGGTGTGGCCCCCCTTACAGACGGCGATGACACTGTATAGTAAACGATTTGCGGTAAGGGTTCAACGTGAATATTATTGAACACTCAGAGTGCGATAAAATTATGATTTTCTTACACGGCATGGGCACATGTGATATAAGACAGATGGTAATTATTCATAATTTTTGGTGATGCAGAAGTATCTGAACAATTCCCTCTACGCGGATTGCTCGTCGCTTGTGTACGATTGTGGCCGGCGGCCTCCGGGGGCTAGCCATGCCGCCAAATCTTGCGTCGGGGCCTCTTACACGTCTAGAAGTGTGGTGGCGGGTGCCAACACCCGGCACGCGTCTCCGGAGTGTGACCCCCTTCATGAACGGCGCCGGCGTCGGCACATGGAGGAGGGAAACGGCCGCGTCGGGTCGGCACAGAGGGAATCTTGCGGTGGGTTTGGCCCGGACCTTGTTCCGAAGTGTTCCCATGGGCTGAACTACCACAACCGAGTGGAGAGGTCCATTGGTCGAAGCCCGTCCGGTGAAAGTCAAAGGGTTAGATCTCCTGGTCAACCGCTCCAGGGTTTGGCTGGACGGGGGCCTTGGGGGGTAGCAATGCCACCGGAGCATTGCGCGGGGCCCTCATCCATGCCGTAAGGTGTGGTGGCATGTCCAAAGAGGCAGCACGCGGCTCCGGGGTGTGGCCCCTGTCACGGACGGCGATGTCATAACATAGTAAACGTTCTGCAATAACGGTGCGGCGTGAATATTATTGAACGCTCGGACCGCGATAAAATCATGATTTTCTTACATAGCGTGGGCACATGTGATATAGGACGGATGGTAATTTTTCAAAATTTTTGGTGATGCAGAAGTATCTAAACAATTCCCTCTATGCGGATTGCTCGTCGCGTGTCTACGATTGTGGCCGGTGGCCTCCGGGGGCTAGCCATGCCGCCAAATCTTGCGTCGGGGCCTCTTACACATCTAGAAGTGTGGTGGTGGGTGCCAACACCCGGCACGCATCTCCGGAGTGTGACCCCTTTCACGGATGGCGCCCCCGCTGACACTTGGAGGGGGAAACGACCGCGTCGGGTCGACACAGGGGAATCTTGCGGTGGGTTTGGCCCGGACCTTGTTCCGAGGTGTTCCTATGGGCTGACCTGCCACAACCGAGTGGAGAGGTCCAATGGTCAAAGCCCGTCCGGCAAAAGTCAAAGGGTTAGATCTTCTGGTCAACCGCTCCAGGGTTTGGCAGGACGGGGGCCTTGGGGGGTAGCAATAACACCGGAGCATCGCGTGGGGCCCTCATACATGCCTTAAGGTGCGGTGGCATGTCTGAAGAGGCAGCACACGGCTCCGGGGTGTGGCCCCCCTCACGGACGGCGATGACACGGTATAATAAACGTTCTGCGGTAACGGTGCGGCGTGAATATTATTGAACACTCGGAGCGCGATAAAATCATGATTTTCTTACACGGCGTGGGCACATGTGATATAGGACGGATGGTAATTTTTCATAATTTTTGGTGATGCAGAAGTATTTGAACACTTCCCTCTACGCGGATTGCGCTTTGCGTGTCTACGATTGTGACCGGCGATTTCCGGGGGCTAGCCATGCCGCCAAATCTTGCGTCGAGGCCTCTTACACGTCTAGAAGTGTGGTGGCGGCTACGTTAGGGTGTCGAAGGAGTCATCAAAATATTAAAAGTGGCGTTAAATTAAGAATTTCACAAATAAGACACATGAAAACTAGTCAACAGAAAAATAGGTGAGAATAATAATACTAATTAAGTAGTAAATATAAATGCAATGAAAACCATCTTAAACCAATTTCGCACAAATGTTACCGTTGCAAAAAAACCGCAAAAATGTAAGCCTAGTGCTTTTATCGGACACACGGCTTACATTTCCTATAAGCCGAGTGTCTGTTTTGGGCACACGACTTATATGTGCTATAAGCCGGGTGCCTTCTTCGGACACACGGCTTATAGGCTGCTCCGTGACGGGCGCCGTCAACCACTGCCGTTGCAGACACGTGGCAGAGGTCTTTGCCGAGTGTGTGCTGTAAGCCGGGTGCCTTTTCCCGTAGATACCGTGTGTTTCATGTTAGCCGTGAGCTTTTTGCGAAACTCGGCTTATAGATGACCATAAGCCGAGTTCTTTGTATTTACCGGGTGTTTTTTCCTCGAGACTCAGCTTAGATGAGCATAAGCCGGGTGCACGAAAAAAAGCACTCGGCTTATAGGATAACACACGGGAAACTGGGATTTTCCTGTAGTTAATATCTTATAGGCGAACTAAAAAAGACCGAAGGGAGTACCATTCCCGCAAAAAAGTAATTAATATCTTACCAAATACCAACATGCAACATATATCTTATCTAATATAACGTACAACTAATACGCTACCTAATATAAACGTGTATTGCACGTACATTATTACTAGTCTTAACAAGAAAATGAAGTAGGAATCCATATGGGTACGTACGCATGCATCCTCGTACGTACGTACTCCCTGGAAAGATTTACGGCGGTTCGTTCCACTCCCCCGCACCCTTCGCTGGTATCACTTTTAGAAATGGCGGGATGCAACGAACCCTAGTAGGCGGCGCATGCCCCGTACGCTGGCGTACGACGCGATACTCCTTCCGCCGAGAGATACACCAGGCGTAGGAGCTAGATGCCGGATGTTGGCACCTTTGCCACCGCATGTCCACAAAAAATTAGCAGGAAACCCCCGTGTACGGTCAGATCGACCCCAACGTACGGCTTAGGGTTAACCCCAACGGCGAACACGACACAGTCGGTAGCAGCGGCGCGATTGCAAGAGGGTCGGTCGACGGTGGATTCCCATCGATCCGAGAAATAAGATGGGCGCGGGTGCGGAGAGATCCAGCAACAAAAGAACCATGGCGGCCGATCCGACCAGCCGAGACGATCCCTTGCCGGAGAAGAAGAAGAAGGTGGTGGATCTGGGGAGCGACAGTGACGAGGACTTGCCTAATCCGTCACAATGGGCGGGGGTTAATCCCGATTCCTTCGGCGATGACTACTTGGCCAAGATGGAAAAGGCTAGACTCGACGAAGAATCAGGTATGAATATGATCGCACGATTCCCGACCACCATCCAATTTGTCATCAGTTTACTACTCTAGCGTTGGCGCCCGCTAGCTGGCGGCGGGGTTGCAGGCGTCGCGCCGCGAGCTCTGGTGCGGCGTGGCTCCCCGGCGGCGTCTGGAAGCGGATTCGGGGCTGCCCTTGGCGATCTGGTGTGGGGAAGGGATGGCTTGTGGCGGGAGGCGGGCTGGTGGTGCGTGGTGTTGAGGCCGGGGGTCGCGACGAGGGCGTCGGTGGCCGGCCTGATTGAGCAGCTCCGGAACTTTGGTTTTATGATCTTGGGCTGGGAGAAATCCCTGCTTCATGACGCTGAGGCTAGCATGGCAACGTCCATGGACTCCCTCCCTCGTGCTCAAGGGAAACCCTTGGTTCGGCCTTCGGACCAGGCGGCGGCGACCTGGAATTCCGTCGTTCCCTCCTTGGTGCTCGAGGAGTCCCGGTGGCATGGCTCTTATCGGTGTCGGCTACTACTTTGGGCGTGGGCCTCCGAGGCGCAATTAATGTACACCATCACCGGAGCTCTCTCGATGATGACTCCTGTAGGTTTGCCCAGGCCCTACCGTCCACTTTACTGACTTCCACTTGGCGTAGTGGGTGGGGTACGTTGGTCTGTGTTGTCCTTGAGTCTTGCCATTGTTGTAGAGGTCTCTGACGTCGATCATGACATGCCTAGGTGGAGCATGTATTGTAGTTCCTGTGATGGGTGCGTTTGGTGGATATGGATTCTAATCCTTGTGATTGGCATTGTAATGGCCGAAAGGCGTTGTATGTATCCGGCTTCTTTGCCGCTTCTTCCTCAATATATGATACGCATGCTTATGCGCATTGTAAAAAAAAGTAATAACGCAACTGTTCAATTAATTACCCTCGATATATATATTTATGTTCTACTTCTGCCCGTAGCTCCCCGCCCTGTGAAAATTTCTCCGCTCGACTACTACAAACCTGCCACCAGGTTTCACACCATCGAGCTTTTCCCCGTCTTTCGATCCGGAAGCAAGGCTGTGCTCCTCGCTGCGAAATTTCTTCTAGGGATTTCATCCTCTTGCGGTACTTTTATATGTATCCTTGTACACTCTATGATTTGGATTAGTTGATCCGTCGTCGCGCAACTTAACATATATATTGTGTTTGAATCACACAGATGGTGAACCGCTAAGAAGGTGCTCTGGCTTCTGGGTCGATTGGGATGAGGAGAAGAAAACTGGCCTTGTTTTGACAACTGCGCGGCTGATTCGCACAAAGGATGCTCCTTACAGTGTCTGGTCAGGCGGTGAAGAGTATGCTACAGATGCTGATGTGAGTCAATGTGCTTTTTCTATTAATTTCTATATATGCATGTACTATCTTTTACAGCTGGTTCCATCTAAAAAAATGATAATCTTGTATTGCAATTCACATGTTTTTTGTGTGTGCTATTGGCCTTTTCTAATAACGAAATGGAAACAAAACACACCTTCGCTTACCAAAAGTCGTATATAATCTGTTCTGCAACCATTTTTAGGTCACTGTTCATTTGCTAAATGGCACCAGTGCAAAGGGCCAGCTGGTCTATCTCCAGCCCCACTACGATCTCGCTTTCCTGAGCGTTCAGGTGGATCAACCAATCAACTTACCATCTTTGAATGAAAAAGATGTAGAATTTGCTCAAGAGGTTTTTCGGCTCGGAAGAGACAATTCCTTAAATCTAAGGATAACATATGCCAGGGCAGAATATTTGAATCCAACTATGTTTGAGCGGCACCACAATGTATACTTCCGTTCTCCAGATGGCCATGGTGATGATAATGAGGTGATATATCTTATCATTAGATAGTATTATATACATTTGGTACAGTTTTGAGTTTTGTGTGATGTCATCTTTGTGTTCTATATTGCAATCTATTGTTATAACATTTTTTTTGTTCTTGCAAAGTTTCATATATGTTGCCAATATGAATTGTTGCAGTTTGACTATGGGGGGCTAGTTATTGACCTGCGTGGAGAAGTTGTCGGAATGGTCAACGTCCCTAAGAGATTTGGGTCTTTCATACCTTCTTCCATTTTGCTCAATTGTTCGGATTCATGGAAGAAATATCAGTACGTTTTCTCTCTCAGTGCTGTGATAGTATTAGACTAATGTGGTGTCTCCTAATTGTTCTTTTTACGTATTTTTAGGAGTCATTATTTTTAGTAGTATCTATTTTCTCACTTTTATGAAATTTAATGACCATAAGTTGTGTAAGATTTTCAAAGAAAATATCATCATCATCTCGTTTGAACATGTGGCTAAAGTAAATAATTTAGGAATAATGCTCATTTGTAAGAAAATCAAGAACTAGATCTTTGATGGGGCCTAGATAGGAAGAAACAAGTAGAACGGCGCTGAGAGTGCAAAATGTGTTACTTTTACGTAATATCAAATCCCCTCTATGAGTTTTTGTCAACTACTATGAACGATTCATCCCTGTTGGGCCTTTCTGAACTCTATTTGAATCAAAATATTTGATTATTGTTGATTTTTTAACATGTTAGATGGAAGCCTGGTTCCACCAAAGATATGTTAAATGATGATTATCTGATTTGATGTAGGCACATCGCCCGGCCTCATCTTGGAATGATGTTTAAGGACATCAAACTTCTAGAACCTGCTCATGTTGACATGTTATGGCGTATGTTTAACATTGATGATGGTCTTATTGTTCAAGAGGTAGGTAATGACTTCCTGAAAGTGCTCAATTTCTCATCTGTGTAAAGGTTAATTATTGACATTTGAACATTAGGTGTCGGGAGGGTCGCCTGCTGAGAAATTTGGAATCCAAAAAGGTGATATTATCGAATCTTTCAATGGAAAGCATGTTTCTTCCACAATTGAGGTGAGTGAATTAGAGATTTGTTAGGTAAACAAACTGAAAATAAATTTAATTTGTGTGATATTTAGTAACTTCACAGTCTTGACTAGAATGTTTTAGTTTCCTGCAATTATCAGTTGGAAAATACACTGATGAGCATATACAAGGGAACTTTAGATGCTGAAGTTCGTATTTCTGTAAGTTCATTTCTATATATGAGGGCTGTTTTCTTGATCCCGGCCATACATTTATTTGTACCGAAGTATTATTAGCAAAATGCTAGCTCTAAGAGATGTGTTTGGCAAACTCCGTAGGTTGGGGTGTTTCACACACTCAAAGAACAATGGAGCACCATAGAGTTGACTGCAAAATTATCAGAACTTGGAGAAGTTATTACAAGAGGTGCAAATCTCCTTTTTTAACCAGCCCCGTCTACAGATTATTATGTCAATTCTCAAGCATGTATGTTCTATTTTTTTGTACACACCTATTATCCAGACAGAATGCTATCACTAAGTATGCAAGCTCATGTGCATTGTGCAATACATTCTTACACGACACACATCTGATGTGTAAAATATCACACCAAACCATACACTATTCTGATATTTTGGAAGTTTACGATTTTTATAAACAGGTGGTGTGCAGCAAGTAAGTTGTACAGAACAGACTTCACCCATGTTTTTTTTACCAAAGTGTCCATATTCCATTTGTAGACTTGGAAGTTTTAGGATTTTTTGGAACAAGAGATGCATGTCTGGGTTTTCTGGCGCTAACTTTGAGTTGTGTGACATTTTGCAAAGAATGTGGATTAAACATTGCTTTCACGTTTGCTCTTAGTTTTCTTTCTGGATATGCACTACAAGAAAAAACTTTTAAGCCGTGTACCCAAAGAACTCGGCTTATATCGATATAAACTCGGTTTATATATAAGCCGAGTAAAACTCCCGGCTTATATGACACGGCTTACAGTGGACCGGCTTATCAGGTATAAGCCGGGTGCCGTGGCAAAAATACTCGGTTTATATATAAGCCGGGTGTTTATACAAGCCACTCGGCTTAATAAAGTAACATGACGGCAGCCAGCTGTTAACGGCCACGTGTCACCGTCTGTATAAGCCGAGTGCCAGTGTGTGTTGCACAGTTTATACATACGCTGAGTGCCCTATACGTTGCACGGTTTATAGATAAGCCAGGTGCCATATAGCTGAGGCACACGGCTTATATAGCCCTCCGGTGGCTTATTTATCCTATAAGCCGGGTGCCATTTTGCTGGGATACACGGCTTATAGCCTGACCGTGGCTTATATGGCCTATAAGCCGGGTGCTATTTGCTGGGGTACACGGCTTATAGCCCATATGGCATTTTTTTTACTTGCTTCATAGCAGCAACAATGTATATCCAGCAATGTATGTATCCAACAAATATATATCCATCAATGTATATATCCAACAAATATATATCCAACAATGTATATATCCAACAAATAAGCAATATATATCCAACGAAGGTTCACAACAACAATATATTACAAGTTGACAGCCATAATAAACGAAAGAACCATTAGTTCAAAGTCCACACATGCATACATATGCAACAAGAGTTCACAAACGAAAGGACCGTGAGTTCCAAGTCCACACATGCATACATATCCAACTAAGGTTCACAACAACATACATGTAACCAGAAGTTCACAAATGAAAGGACCATGAGTTCCAAGTTCACACCAAGCATGAACCTAAAAGATGCAATGAGCTCCACCGCAGCATGTATGCCCACCGTCAACGGCATCCACGATGCAAACCTACAAGTCCATTATCACACGCATGAGTTTCTAAAGTTAAGTTGCAAAGATCAATAAGGCACAAGAGTCAACAAGCATCAACATATAAGGTTCAAATTGAAGCTAAGAAATATGAACAATATAAGCATCAACACTTGTGGGCTCTACCATCAACAATGCACAAGTTGTAAGTTGAGAAGCACAAGCAACGACAAGACGCAAGCATCAACAATGCACAAACATAGACAACTACCTCGAGTGATCATTGTTGCGGGGAGATCGAGGCGACATGAGCCGTAGTGGGTGGGTGTCAATGGGCTTGCTTGGCCAGGTGTAGGTCCACCTACCACACAGTTATTGGAGCCTTGTCCCGACTGAGAGCACCTCAAGCATGAAACGGTGAAATGGTAATGCATGATCTTTAAGCAGGATGGTAAGATGCATGATTGAAAAGTTGGAAGACTTACAAAGTTGAAAGTAGGAAGAGGTTGAAGTGGAGGAAGATCCGGCAAAGTGGAACCCTGCATATTAGCTCTGAACTGAGCGAACGCCTCCTGCAGGGATGCCTGCTGTGTAGCCATGAATTGCTACTGTTGAAACAGGGGTTGTTGCATTTTCATGGCTTGCTCCTGTTTAAGCAGGGCATTCTCCTGAGCCTCCTCCTGCAACCTGGTTTCTTTCTCTAGGCGGGCCTACAATATGCCATCGCAACAAGTTCACCATCGTTGCAATACAAACAAGAAATCACAAGGAAGGTCAATTAAGCAAAACATACCTCGAATTGATAGAGCATGTGCAGCCCAGGTTGTGGGCGACACTCTATAGCAGGACCTGAGCTCGACGTGGTAGCACTGAGGTGGGAGAGTTTTGGAATGTCCTTACGGATGGCACCGTCGCCAACATATAACCAGCCACACTTATTGCCTTGTCCTGACTAGACGGAAATCGTAGCGTCAATATCCCTTGAGGCCGGATCAGAGTTGGGCCCGTTGTGCTCCTTGAACTTCCCACTGTATGCATCAATCCTCAAGCCAGCACCTCGGTTGACCCACCCCCCTTCTGGTTTCTTTGACTTGCGAGAGACATAATCCCATGAATGTATTGAGCGGCTCTTCGCCCTAACCTCTCTCCCTATTCTGCAATAGAAGCAATAATATCCATAAGGGCACAAGTTCAGAAGTTCCGAGCCGGATGAAATTATTACCTTCTTCTGCATGTAAGCACTGGTGTACACCCTGCCCCACTTATCTTCGGTATCCGGAGCGCGTTTCCAATGCTCCCAAGACCAAGCTGGCTCCTCCTCACCGTCTCCTATGGGGACCATGCCAGGGTAATAATGCCTGCAAAGACATCCAATGATGCTGCTTGGCTGGCATGGCACCTTTATGTCTTCTCGAAGAACCACCAAGGCCCTGCACAATGAAAAGGCAAGTAAGATAGTATCTGCAAAAGATCTTGAATGTAAAGACGCAAGTAAGAGTCCACATAAGCACTTACCTCACACCGACTGGTTTGACAATGAGACCCTTATGTGGATATGGTCGCGAAGGGAGCGTGGACACACCACGCAACCAGATACGTGCTCTGGCCACTCCTTTTGTATTTACAGTGACAACACTTGTATTTCCACAAGCTTAACATATAATTGACATGCCTGACTTATTCACTAGATTACAATATATGTATGAATTCTAGCATTTGTAATGTTTGCCCGTGCCTTTAACTTGTAAGGGGGGCAAATAATTTCTTCTAAAGAGATTTGGCAGAGAGCACAAAGAGGTTATTCATATATGCGCCATGGCCCTCTCGGTGGAATCAAGGATTTGCATCAGAAATGAAACCAAGTGAGCATTTTCAATAAACATCTAGCAGATAGGGAACTCTTGCAGCTCATGAACACTTTTATTTAGCCAGCGTGCTATTTCATTTGTTTGGTATTCTTGCAGCTCATGAACACCTGGGTAGACAAAATGCATTTATTTATTTTTGAAGCGAAAACGGAAACAAAATCAGTGTCAACAAGTACCAACTCAAGGTTACAGAACCAAATCAGGGGGTCAAATTCCCTCCTGACAACACAAACCTACATAATTTGAGAACTTAGCAAAAATGGGGCGGCCTTATTTCGGGTCAGGTACCAACTCCAGGTTACAGAACCAAACCAGGGGGTCCCCATTTTCCAAAATGCAGTTTTTTATGTACGCCAGCCTTATTTCCAACCAAATCCATGATCATATCTCATACACTTGCTGTTGTGTCCATCACAATTGATTCAAATAAAATTACAAACTAATGGACAGATGCAAACTGAACCAAATATGTAACAGAACATGCATTTGTTCCTGAAGATGCAATTGGGGGAGGGAGGGGAACCAATACCTGGTTGCTGATGTCGTTGTTGCACGAGGAGGAGATCAGCAGGGGCACGCCGGACTGCCGGAGCACCTTGCCGCCGGAGGAGCCGGCCCTGGACAACAGACAAATAGGTCGGTCACAGAGAGAGAGAGAGAGAGAGAGTGAGTGAGAGAGAGAGAGAGAGGTACCTGCCGGCGGAGGTGGCGTAGCGGAGATGGCCAGGCGACCTCAACCCTAGCGGACGGGGAGGGGCGGCGGCGCCGATGGGAGGGTCGGCTCGGGTCAGCTCGGGGCTCCTCATGCTCGGGGAGGGGGCGGGGGAGATCTGTGCGCCGAGGAGAGGACGGCACCGGGGGGAGGGGGTGACGGCGAGGCGGCAGGTGGGTGGAGGGTGGGCGGCGGCGTGAGGAGAGGGACGGCGCGGGGGGAGAGACAGGGGGGCGGCACGGTTTGTGGCCAAAAATGAGCTCTGCGCGCGGTCGATTTGGGCCAAAAATGAGCTCTGCGCGCGTGTATTTTCGCTAAGTCCCGCCCTGGGTAAGCCGAGTGTCATAGCTAGATACATGGTTTATTAGTTATTTTTATTTTATTTCAATATAAAATTTTATTAATTTCCCTTTTAATAGTTACTGTATTTCAGTTTATTCTATTTTTATTATACTTAATTTATTTTCTTTTTATTATATTTTTATTTTATTGTTTTCATAAATGAAACCTTTCCCCTTATTTCATTATTTTCATTGTTCAAGATATCGGCCGATATTCCGATAAACCGGCCGATTTATCGCTTCAGTGTCTAGCCGATAAGATAAATTGGCCGATATATGCCGATAAATCGGCTGATATGCCGATAAACTGACCAATTTACGCATTATCTCGAATCGACCGATAAGTTCCCGATAAGTGATATCCCCAATATTGATTATTTCATACATATATTAGGTCATTGTTACATGTCGAACCAACATTGGGTCGCACGCATGTGCGAGCGGTCTTCCTACCCTCTCTCGCACTGTTTAAATTATCGAAAAATTGTACGATGCCGGAAATCCTCGGGAGCTGGCACGCGTCATCAAATGCCCCCTGTAAGGTGTGGTAAAAGTTTGGGCGCATTTCGAATAGGCCTCACATTAGGCCGCTTGTAAACTACACCATCTCCGAGGTAGTCTATGGGTACCAAGAGGGAACGAGACGGGTTTGTGAAAGTAGTGCGGGCCCTATTGCTCCGTTGGCCTCGGAACTTCTCGTGCTCTCAAAGAAGGCCATCGAATGACACGTGTCAGGCCACTACATTTTTCGGACCCGCCAAGAATATTTGAGAGATTTATTGCACTGCTAGTGTTTCGGCGCCGAAAATTGTAGGGGGGAAATGGCCTCGTCGGGTCGACACGGAGGGAATCTTGCGGTGCGTTTGGCCCGGACCTTGTTCCGAAGTGTTCCTATGGGCTGACCTACCACAACCGGGTGGAGAGATCCATTGGTCAAAGCCCGTCCGATGAAAGTCAAAGGGTTAGATCTCCTGGTCAACCACTGCATGGTTTGGCGGGACGGGGTCCTTGGGGGTAGCAATGCCACCGGAGCATCGCGCGGGGCCCTCATACATGCCTTAAGGTATGGTGGCATGTCCGAAGAGGCAGCACGCGGCTCCAGGGTGTGGCCCCCCTCACGGACGGCGATGACACGATATAGTAAATGTTATGCGGTAACTGTGTGGCGTGAATATTATTGAACACTCGGAGCGCGATAAAAACATGATTTTCTTACACGGCGTGCGCACAAGTGATAAAGGACGGATGGTAATTTTTCATAATTTTTTGTGATGCAGAAGTATCTGAACAATTCCCTCTATGCGGATTGCTCTTCGCGTGTCTATGATTGTGGCCGACGGCCTTCGGGGGCTAGCGATGCCGCCAAATCTTGCGTCGGGGCCTCTTACACGTCTAGAAGTGTGGTGGCGAGTGCCAACACCCGGCACGCGTCCCCGGAGTGTGACCCCCTTCACGGACGGCGCCGGCGTCGGCACATGGAGGGGGGAAACGGCGGCGTCGGGTCGACACAAAGGGAACCTTGCGGTGCGTTTGGCCCGGACCTTATTCCGAAGCGTTCCTATGGGCTGACCTACCACAACCAGGTGGAGAGGTCCATTGGTCAAAGCCTGTCCGGTGAAAGTCAAGGGGTTAGATCTCCTGGTCAACCGCTGTAGGGTTTGGTGGTACGGGGGCCTTGGGGGTTAGCAATGCCACCGGATCATCGCGTGGGCCCCTCATACATGCCTTAAGGTGTGGTGGCATGACCGAAGAGGCAGCACGCGGCTCCGGGGTGTGGCCCCCCTCACGGATGGCGATGACACGGTATGGTAAATGTTCTACAGTAACGGTTTGACGTGAATATTATTGAACACTCGGAGCGCGATAAAATTATGATTTTCTTACACGGCGTGGGAACATGTGATATAAGACATATGATAATTATTCATAATTTTTGGTGATGCAGAAGTATCTGAACAATTCCCTCTACGCGGATTGCTCGCCGTGTGTGTACGATTGTGGCCGGCGGCCTCCGGGGGCTAGCCATGCCGCCAAATCTTGCGTCGGGGCCTCTTACACGTCTAGAAGTGTGGTGGCGGGTGCCAACACCCGACACGCGTCTCCGGAGTGTGACCCCCTTCACGGACGGCGCCGACGCCGGCACATGGATGAGGGGAAACTGCCGCGTCGGGTCGACACAGAGGGAATCTTGCGGTGCGTTTGGCCCGGACCTTATTCCGAAGCGTTCCTATGGGCTGACCTACCACAGCCAGGTGGAGAGGTCCATTGGTCAAATCCCGTACGGTGAAAGTCAAAGGGTTAGATCTCTTGGTCAACCGCTGCAGGGTTTGGCGGGACGGGGGCCTTGGGGGTTAGCAATGCCACCGGAGCATCGCGCGGGGCCCTCGTACATGCCTTAAGGTGTGGTGGCATGTCCAAAGAGGCAGCACGCGGCTCCGGGGTGTGGCCCCCCTTACAGACGGCGATGACACTGTATAGTAAACGTTTTGCGGTAACGGTTCAACGTGAATATTATTGAACACTCAGAGTGCGATAAAATTATGATTTTCTTACACGGCATGGGCACATGTGATATAAGACAGATGGTAATTATTCATAATTTTTGGTGGCAGAAGTATCTGAACAATTCCCTCTACGCGGATTGCTCGTCGCTTGTGTACGATTGTGGCCGGCGGCCTCCAGGGGCTAGCCATGCCGGCAAATCTTGCGTCGGGGCCTCTTACACGTCTAGAAGTGTGGTGGCGGGTGCCAACACCCGGCACGCGTGTCCGGAGTGTGACCCCCTTCATGAACGGCGCCAGCGTCGGCACATGGAGGGGGGAAACGGCCGCGTCGGGTTGACACAGAGGGAATCTTGCGGTGGGTTTGGCCCGGACCTTGTTCCGAAGTGTTCCCATGGGCTGAACTACCACAACCGAGTGGAGAGGTCCATTGGTCCAAGCCCGTCCGGTGAAAGTCAAAGGGTTAGATCTCCTGGTCAACTGCTCCAGGGTTTTGCTGGACGGGGGGCCTTGGGGGGTAGCAATGCCACCGGAGCATTGCGCGGGGCCCTCATGCATGCCTTAAGGTGTGGTGGCATGTCCAAAGAGGCAGCACGCGGCTCCGGGGTGTGGCCCCTGTCACGGACGGCGATGGCATAACGTAGTAAACGTTCTGCAGTAACGGTGCGGCGTGAATATTATTGAACGCTCGGACCGCGATAAAATCAGGATTTTCTTACACAGCGTGGGCACATGTGATATAGGACGGATGGTAATTTTTCATAATTTTTGGTGATGCAGAAGTATCTAAACAATTCACTCTATGCGGATTGGTCGTCGCGTGTCTACGATTGTGGCCGGTGGCCTCCGGTGGCTAGCCATGCTGCCAAATCTTGCGTCGGGGCCTCTTACACATCTAGAAGTGTGGTGGTGGGTGCCAACACCCGGCACGCATCTCCGGAGTGTGACCCCTTTCACGGATGGCGCCCCCGCCGACACTTGGAGGGGGGAAACGACCGCGTCGGGTCGACACAGAGGGAATCTTGCGGTGGGTTTGGCCCGGACCTTGTTCCGAGGTGTTCCTATGGGCTGACCTGCCACAACCGAGTGGAGAGGTCCAATGGTCAAAGCCCGTCCGGCAAAAGTCAAAGGGTTAGATCTTCTGGTCAACCGCTCCAGGGTTTGGCAGGACGGGGGCCTTGGGGGGTAGCAATAACACCGGAGCATCGCGTGGGGCCCTCATACATGCCTTAAGGTGTGGTGGCATGTCTGAAGAGGCAGCACACGGCTCCGGGGTGTGGCCCCCCTCACGGACGGCGATGACACGGTATAATAAACGTTCTGCGGTAACGGTGCGGCGTGAATATTATTGAACACTCGGAGCGCGATAAAATCATGATTTTCTTACACGGCGTGGGCACATGTGATATAGGACGGATGGTAATTTTTCATAATTTTTGGTGATGCAGAAGTATTTGAACACTTCCCTCTACGCGGATTGCGCTTCGCGTGTCTACCATTGTGACCGGCGATTTCCGGGGGCTAGCCATGCCGCCAAATCTTGCGTTGAGGCCTCTTACACGTCTAGAAGTGTGGTGGCGGCTACGTTAGGGTGTCGAAAGAGTCATCAAAATATTAAAAGTGGCGTTAAATTAAGAATTTCACAAATAAGACACATGAAAACTAGTCAACAGAAAAATAGGTGAGAATAATAATACTAATTAAGTAGTAAATATAAATGCAATGAAAACCATCTTAAACCAATTTCGCACAAATGTTACCATTGCAAAAAAACCGCAAAAATGTAAGCCTAGTGCTTTTGTCGGACACACGGCTTACATTTCCTATAAGCCGAGTGCCTGTTTCGGGCACACGACTTATATGTGCTATAAGTCGGGTGCCTTCTTCGGACACACGGCTTATAGGCTGCTCCGTGACGGGCGCCGTCAACCACTGCCGTTGCAGACACGTGGCAGAGGTCTTTGCCGAGTGTGTGCTGTAAGCCGGGTGCCTTTTCCCGTAGATACCGTGTGTTTCATGTTAGCCGTGAGCTTTTTTGCGAAACTCGGCTTATAGATGACCATAAGCCGAGTTCTTTGTATTTACCGGGTGTTTTTTCCTCGGGACTCGGCTTAGAGGAGCATAAGCCGGGTGCACGAAAAAAAGCACTCGGCTTATAGGATAACACACGGGAAACGGTTTCCTGTAGTTAATATCTTATAGGTGAACTAAAAAGGACCGAAGGGAGTACCATTCCCGCAAAAAAGTAATTAATATCTTACCAAATACCAACATGCAACATATATCTTATCTAATATAACGTACAACTAATACGCTACCTAATATAAACGTGTATTGCACGTACATTATTACTAGTCTTAACAAGAAAATGAAGTAGGAATCCATATGGGTACGTACTCATGCATCCTTGTACGTACGTACGTACTCCCTGGAAAGATTTACGGCGGTTCGTTCCACTCCCCCGCACCCTTCGGTGGTATCACTTTTAGAAATGGCGGGATGCAACGAACCCTAGTAGGCGGCGCATGCCCCGTACGCCGGCGTACGACGCGATACTCCTTCCGCCGAGAGATACACGCAGGCGTACGAGCAAGCTGCGGGCCGTACCCCGTGCATGTACGGCCCGACCCCGAACCCAACCACGAACACGAAGCAGTCGGCAGCAGCGGGGCGATTGCAAGAGGGTCGACGGGTCGACGGTTGATTCCCATCGATCGGAGAAAGAAGATGGGCGCGGGTGTGGAGAGATCCAACAACAAAAGAACCATGGCGGCCGATCCGACCAGCCGAGACGATCCCTTGCCGGAGAAGAAGAAGAAGGTGGTGGATCTGGGGAGCGACAGTGACGAGGACTTGCCTAATCCGTCACAATGGGCGGGGGTTAATCCCGATTCCTTCGGCGATGACTACTTGGCCAAGATGGAAAAGGCTAGTCTCGACGAAGAATCAGGTATGAATATGATCGCACGATTCCCGACCACCATCCAATTTGTCATCAGTTTACTACTCTAGCGCCAGGGAAGGGATGGCTTGTGGCGGGAGGCGGGCTGGTGGTGCGTGGTGTTGAGGCCGAGGGTCGCGACGAGGGCGCCGGTGGCCGGCCTGATTGAGCAGCTCCGAAACTTTGGTTTTATGATCTTGGGCTGGGAGAAATCCCTGCTTCATGACGCTGAGGCTAGCATGGCAACGTCCGTGGACTCCCTCCCTCATGCTCAAGGGAAACCCTTGGTTCGGCCTTCGGACCAGGCGGCGGCGATCTGGAATTCCGTCGTTCCCTCCTTGGTGCTCGAGGAGTCCCGGTGGCATGGCTCTTATCGGTGTCGGCTACTACTTTGGGCGTGGGCCTCCGAGGCGCAATTAATGTACACCATCGCCGGAGCTCTCTCGATGATGCCTCTTGTAGGTTTGCCCAGGCCCTACCGTCCACTTACTGACTTCCTCTTGGCGTAGTGGGTGGGGTACGTTGGTCTGTGTTGTCCTTGAGTCTTGGCATGGTTGTAGAGGTCTCTGCCGTCCATCATGACATGCCTAGGTGGAGCATGTATTGTAGTTCCTGTGATGGGTGCGTTTGGTGGATATGGATTCTAATCCTTGTGATTGGCATTGTAATGGCCGAAAGGCGTTGTATGTATCCGGCTTCTTTGCCGCTTCTTCCTCAATATATGATACGCATGCTTATGCGCATTGTAAAAAAAAG
This sequence comes from Triticum aestivum, assembly GCF_018294505.1. NCBI lineage: Eukaryota > Viridiplantae > Streptophyta > Magnoliopsida > Poales > Poaceae > Triticum > Triticum aestivum. The sequence goes on from NC_057806.1 coordinate 4,685,694, forward strand.
TAATAACGCAACTGTTCAATTAATTACCCTCGATATATATATTTATGTTCTACTTCTGCCTGTAGCTCCCCGCCCTGTGAAAATTGCTACGCTCGACTACTACAAACCTGCCACCAGGTTTCACACCATCGAGCTTTTCCCCGTCTTTCGATCCGGAAGCAAGGCTGTGCTCCTCGCTGCGAAATTTCTTCTAGGGATTTCATCCTCTCGCGGTACTTTTATATGTATCCTTGTACACTCTATGATTTGGATTAGTTGATCCGTCGTCGCGCAACTTAACATATATATTGTGTTTGAATCACACAGATGGTGAACCGCTAAGAAGGTGCTCTGGCTTCTGGGTCGGTTGGGACGAGGAGAAGAAAACTGGCCTTGTTTTGACAACTGCACGGCTGATTCGCACAAAGGATGCTCCTTATAGTGTCTGGTCAGGCGGTGAAGAGTATGCTACAGATGCTGATGTGAGTCAATGTGCTTTTTCTATTAATTTCTATATATGCATGTACTATCTTTTACAGCTGGTTCCATCTAAAAAAATGATAATCTTGTATTGCAATTCACATGTTTTTTGTGTGTGCTATTGGCCTTTTCTAATAACGAAATGGAAACAAAACACACCTTCGCTTACCAAAAGTCGTATATAATCTGTTCTGCAACCATTTTTAGGTCACTGTTCATTTGCTAAATGGCACCAGTGCAAAGGGCCAGCTGGTCTATCTCCAGCCCCACTACGATCTCGCTTTCCTGGGTGTTCAGGTGGATCAACCAATCAACTTACCATCTTTGAACACTGGTAGAAAAAGGGCCTACAGTCCCGGTTCGTAAGGGCCTTTAGTCCCGGTTTCTGAACCGGGACTAAAGTGTCGGTACTAATACCTCCCCCCTTTAGTCCCGGTTCAATCCAGAACCGGGACTAAAGCCCCTCCACGTGGGCAGTGCGCAGAGCCCAGTCAGGAGACCCTTTGGTCTCGGTTGGTGGCACCAACCGGGACCAATAGGCATCCACGCGTCAGCTTTTCTGTGGCTGGGGTTTTTGTTCTTTTTTTTGAAAGGGGCGGGGGGTTGGGGGTTTTGGGGGGTTAATTTAGGTGTTTCATATATTGTGTTAGCTAGCTATAATTAATATAGAGAAGTGTCCTCTCTTATGTCCGTGCTTGGTTGACGCTACGTACTATACATACGTATAGAGAGGATTAGACACGCTGGCTAGCTAGTAAAGCAAACGAAGGAAACAGAAGATCGTCATGAACATATATGCATACAGAGAGAAGTGATATCGACCACCTCTCCTTCTCCGAGAGATTGGTCGAACAACAAGTTCTCGTATATCTATCTGACACTACCGGCTACATATATACAATAATTATCTCTTACAAATATAATCTCCTAAATTACGGACTCAGGGTTGACATATAGTTCTCTGTCTTCAGGGATCACGTGGTCAAGAAAGAATGCCGCCAATTCCTCTTAAATTGCTCGCATGCGAGCTGGTGCTAGGAGTTCATCCCGCTTCCGAAACATCTAATTTGAAGAAGGGGGTCAATACATATATATATGAATGAATGAAACTCAACACAAATGATGGTAATAAAATAAAATTGTGAATGTTGTTATTTACGTACTTCATATTGTTCGTTAGAGTACCCGCCCCGCTCACACGTCGTGTGCGCGGATGGACTCGCAGATGTAGTATCCACAGAAATCATTCCCTTGTTCCTGCCACAACCACTTTACAAGAAGTAGAGGTCAATCAAACTGATGAGCAAGAATGCTAAATGGTATTGATGAAACTAGCGCTTGAATCACTAGGAGATGCGCGGAACATGCTACTATAGTACTTACTTTCGGGTGTCTAAATTCCAGCTCCTTCGGCAGTCCCGGAACTTTTTTGGTGAATTTTCTCCAAACCCTGCCGGACAAAGAAAACAATTACTTGATATCAGGAAATGAACAAAGTTTCTGATATGGTGGATAATGATCGATTTAACTTACTTCTTGAGGATTTCAGTCATGTCTGCATAGTCCTGGGGATCTTTTCGTCTTGAGTCTAAGACGGTTACTAGTCCCTGCTCAAGCTTAATCTCTAGGAGAATATAGTGGAAACTGCACACGCATGCATAACTCATGAATTACATTGCTATAACCTCGACTAATATATAAGGGAAACCGAATACGCACAAGACAGTAACACTCACTTGAAGTTGTAAGGAAAGAGTATTATATCTTTGTTTTGATTTATTACGAATGATTGTAGCAAGTTGGCCTCGGTAGCTGCGGCATGAAGTTTAACCTTAGTTGCATCTATGAGATATGTGTTAATGAACCCAATATCACTGACTTGTCTTTTCTTCAATTCGACGATCTTCAATCTGCATAATATAGTGAGGATGATTATAAATACATGCAATGAAAGAGCTAAGCTATATAGAGAAACTTAATGACAGAAGTAGTACTACTTACAGACAGTAGCAGGCGACCGTTGTTTTATCGAGGGCCAATTGATTGAAAAACTGATAGAACTCCTCAAATGGAACAGGCAACAGATCAATTCCAACGAGGTCATGCTCCTTTTTAACTTTCACATACAAAGTACTCCTCCCCCAGAGTCTCTGCAGATTTTCAAGTACCAATCATGCAATCTTCGCATCATCGTTGATAGAGATCTTTCATCTTTGACGAGAGGCTTCCCGTACTCGTATCTTTGCATCTGCATGTCCATGGGTTCATAATGTACTTCGTCGGGCAGGTAATCTGCAAGATTGCTATAAACGGGCACCATCCTCGGATCATTAGCGACGTTGTGGCTAGGCACCTTGAGCGGGGGGCATGATTGCTTCGCTTGTTTGCCGAGCTGGGCAATTTGTTTCCCAGCTCGTCGTTCTTTCAGCCTTTGATCACTGATAGTACTTCCCGACCACTCCGCTTCGGCAAATTCCTTTCCAATAATGCGGTCATAGTTTCCTTTCGGCGGATCAGACTTCGGTGGTTTTGTCAGGGCAGCCAGAGTGCGCTTCACTTTCACCCGATCTACCTTCTCCTCTGGAGGTGGATGTTTCTTTGCTTTCACCCCTTCAAAGAATTTCCTCACTTCTTCTCGCGCGATCTCGATGTTCTCCTCCTGGGTCCTCTCGTATGTTAACTTCTCTGGAGTCTTCAGAGAAGGACCGAATCTGTATGTCCTCCCGCCTCTGGTTGTACTGCTAGACGCCGACCAAGCAGACGAAGCAGTTGTCTTCTTTACTTGCTTAAGAGGCGGAGGAGAAGGACTACGACCCGCCGGAGCAGCCGGAGCGGCGGCAGGTCTCTTCCGCCCTTGCTGACGAGGCGGAGAAGGAGGAGGCTGGCTGCTCGGGCGTGTCGGCGCAGGCGGAGAAGGAGGCGGAGTGCCGCCACGCGCCGGAGAAGGAGCCGGCCGAGGGCCCTGATCGTCACTCGCCGGAGGAGGAGGCGGTGGAGGAGGCGGAGTACCCTGACTTGCCAGAGGAGGAGGAGGCGGAGGCGTCCAGTTCGGAAGGTTGATGAGGTCCTTCCGCCATAGGCATGGAGTCTTCAGAGCAGACCCCAGCCGAGTCTCCCCTTCACCGGTAGGGTGGTCAAGCTGGAGGTCCTCAAATCCCTCCGTTATCTCATCCACCATCACCCTAGCATATCCTTCTGGAATCGGCTGGCAGTGAAAAGTTGCGTCGGGTTCAGTAGGATAAACAGAGCCAACAGCCGCCTTGACCTTCAAATTCATCCATTGCGTCATAAGGTGGCAATTTTGAGACTCCGTTATAGCATCCACAGGATAGCTGGCAGGAGCCGTCAAGGCATGCTCCGGCTGAAGCAGCTCGGTGGAAGCCACGCTGCTTCTGCGCTGAGATGGCGGGGTGGCTTCGGGGGAGGCTTCGGCAGTACGTTTGCTGCGATTTGCTTCTCGTTCCTCTATCGCTTGTACCCTTGCGTGCAGCGCCTGCAGTTCGGTCTGCTACACTTTTTTCCTCCTCTCATGGGATTTGTAACCGCCTGCGTTCGGAAACCCAACCTTCCACAGAACGGAGCCTTGCGTGCCTCGTGTCCGTCCAGGGTGCTCAGGATTCCCGAGGGCCATTGTGAGCTCGTCGTGCTCTCTGTCTGGAAAGAACGTCCCTTCCTGCGCTGCTTCGATATACTGCTTAAGCTTACTGACTGGTATGTCCATTTGTTCGTTCGTCCAAATGCACTTCCCTGTTTCAGGGTCCAAGGTTCCGCCAGCCCCGAAGAACCAAGTCCGGCAACGGTCTGGCCAGTTATTTGTCTCTGGTTCGATCCCTTTATGAATCAGATCATTCTCAACCTTGGACCACTTAGGCCGGGCTACGAGGTAGCCACCTAACCCCGTGCGATGGTGAAGCTTCTTCTTTGCAGCATTTTGCTTGTTTGTCGCCGACATCTTCTGACTCTTTTCCGATGTCTTGCAGGCCACAAATGCGGGCCAGTGATCTCTGATCTTCTCATATCTGCCCTTGAATTCTGGTGTCTCTTTTTTATCGACAAACCTATTCAGCTCTTTCTTCCACCTCCTGAATAGATCTGCCATCCTCTTCAGAGCAAAAGACTTGATTAATTTCTCTTTAATTGGGTTCTCTGGATTACCCTCTGGCGGTAGGGTGAAATTTGACTTCAGCTCAGTCCAAAGATCATTTTTCTGCATATCATTGACATAAGACACCTCAAGGTCTTCTGTAGCCGGCTTAAACCATTGCTGGATGCTTATCGGGATCTTGTCCCTAACCAGAACCCCGCACTGAGCAACAAATGCGCTCTTTGTCCGGAGGGGTTCAATAGGTTGGCCGTCGGGCGCGATTGCTGTGATCTCAAGCTTTTCATCCGAGCTCAACTTTTTCTTCGGGCCTCGTCTCTTTACCGAAGTTGTGCTCGATCCGGAGGGCTAGAAAAAAGAACAAAGACTTAATTAATATGTGTACATACCAAAACAATGAATGCATCAATCAGCTAGTCAGCATAGGCTTAACTAATATATATACCTGGCCGGACTCGGTTCGGTCACCGGAGCCATCATCACGGTCTCCTTCTTGCACCGGCATTGGGTCACCGGAGCCGTCCTCATGTTCTTCTTCTTGCACCGGCATTAGGTCACGGTAGCCAGCTTGTTCACCCTCTCCTTCCAGACCATCGGTTTCGTTGAGATAGTACAAGACGGCATCACTTCCTTGTGCGATTATCTCCCTCAACAACGATTCTTTTGTTGCTTCGTCTAGGGCGGTGTCCATAGTTTCTACAAATATTTACAACATGGCAATTATTATTCAAACATGACAGATGGATATATTAGTGCCAAATGTAGAACTAGCTACCTAATCATAGTAAGCTATTGGGAGGGGGCATATATCGACAACGACGACACTACATCTATGTCCCTCGACGACCCTCGTTCCCGATAAAAAAAAGAGGAAGAAGAAAAAAAAAGAGGAGAAGAAAGAATAGAGGAGAAGAACTCCTCTATTCTTTCTTCTCCTCTTTTTTCTTCTTCTTCCTCTTCTTTTTTTATCCTCTTCTTCCTCTCATGTTCGAGAGGATCGCCGAGGGGTCGGGAGGTTGCCTAGTGTCAAAGGATTCAACAAAACCATGTCTTCATCATTAGGCGAAAGTAACATGTGCATGATGGTAGGAAGCTCTTCAAAGTTGTTCTGGAACGGAGTCCCAGATAGGATAATTCGCTTTTTGGTACAAAGTTCAGAAAGAGCCTTCCGAATATTGCTATTTGGAAGGCCTTTGCTGAATTCGTACCAAAAGGCAAATTATTCTATCCGGGACTCCATTCCAGAACAACTTTGCAGAACTTCGTACCAACATGCCCTGGTTACTTCCGGCTAATGATGAAGGCATGGATTTCTTCAATACTTTGACACTAGGAAACCTCTCTCGACCCCTCGGTGATCCTCGACCCCTCAAACCCTCGACGACCCTGGAACCCTCGACCCCTAGACGACCCTCTTCTTCCTCTCATGTTCGAGAGGATCGCCGAGGGATCGGGAGGTTGCCTAGTGTCAAAGGAAACCCTAAATAGCTAGCAAGTATCGTGGGTGTGAGATACATGTGGCCTTCGGTGTCGAACACTACATCCACGTCCCACAAGTGACGTGGGCGTCGAAGCCCGCGCCACTTGTGGGATGTAGATGTAGTGTCCGACACCGACGGTACATGTATCTCACACCGATGATACTTTCTATTTAGGGTTTCTCCTCTACCGCTCGGCGATCCTCTCGACGACCCTCGTTCCCGATAAAATAAAGAGGAAGAAGAAGAAGAAAAAAGAAGAGAAGAAAGAATAGAGGAGAAGACTTCCTCTTCTTCCTCTCCTCTTCTTCCCCTTCTTCCTCGCCTCTCTCATGAATGTCCGGCGTTCTCGACCCCCCTCCCCCCCACGTGTCGAAGAAAAAAAAGAAGAAAAAAAAGAGGAGAAGAAGAAAGGAATAGAGGAGAAGAAGAGAAAAATAGAATATATTCTATTTTTCTCTTCTTCTCCTCTATTCCTTTCTTCTTCTCCTCTATTCTATTTTTCTCTTCTTCTCCTCTATTCCTTCCTTCTTCTCCTCTTCTTTTTCTTCTTTTTTCTTCTTCTTATTTATTTCTCCTCGTCTTCCTCTCCCCTCTCGGCGACCCTAGACCCCCTCTCGACCCTCGACCCCTAGGCGACCGTCGACCCCTCTCTTTTTTTTCTTCCTCTTCTATTTTATCCTCTTCTTCCTCTACCGCTCGGCGACCCTCGACGACCCTCGTTCCCAATAAAAAAAGAGGAAGAAGAAGAAAAAAAAGAGGAGAAGAAAGAATAGAGGAGATCTTCTCCTCTATTCTTTCTTCTCCTCTTTTTTCTTTTCTTATTCCTCTTCTTTTTTATCCTCTTCTTCCTCTCATTATATTTTCTACGAATGTTCTATATACATACATCCATCGATATCATTCCATACATACATATACATCTACATTATATATGAACAAAAAAATATCAAAATTCATCATACATACATCTACAGTATATATGAACAGTATATATGAACAAAAAAATATCAAAATTCATCATACATACATCTACAGTATATATGAACAGTATATATGAACAAAAAAATATCAGAATTCATCATCATACATACATCTACAGTATATATATATGAACAAATATCAAAATTCCTCATACATACATACATACATCTGCAAATTCAGGAGCAGGGAAGGAAGGAAGGGGAGAGGAGGCGGTAGCTACCTCTCACGGAGGGATCGGGGAGGAGACGCGGGCGGCCGGCGTCGGGGGCGACAGCGACGAGGACGGGCTCGGGGTCGGCGAGGGCGAGGGCGACGGCGGGGCGCGCTCGGCGGCGGCGGACGGGCTCGGGGGCGAAGGGGGTGCTCGGGGGCGGTGGACGGGCGGCCGGCGACGACGGCGGGGGAGGGCGCGCTCGGGGCGGGCCGGGCAGGGACAACGGCGTTGAGGGCGAGGCGCAGAGGGTGCTCGGTGGCGCAGGGGGTGCTCAGGGGCGGTGGACGGGCGGCCGCGGACGACGGCGAGGGGGCGCGCTCGGGGGCGGGGCAGGGGCAACGGCGGCGACGGCGAGGCGAGCAGAGGGGCAGCCTGGCGGCGTCGTCGGGGCGGGTTGAAGAACAGATCCAAAATTTTCACAAGTCTTGCTTATATAGACGGCGCATTGGTCACGGTTCGTGGCACCAACCGTGACCATTGCCCCCTTTAGTCCCGATTGGTGCCACCAACCGGGACCAAAGGCCTCTTTTCGACAGCCCAAAGGGCGGGAAGCGAAGGCCATTGGTCCCGGTTGGTGGCACCAACCGGGACTAAAGGGGGGCAATGGTCTCGGTTGGTGCCACGAACCGTGACCAATGCACCCTTTAGTCACGGATTGATTTGTTCAAGGATAAGAAGTTCATCGATAAGTGCACAAGGACTTTGATATCCTTGATGATGGTTCCCAACCAGAACTCGGTAGTCTTTTATTATAAGACTACCATGTGGTCATGCTTGTCTGGGACAGCATGTTCACATGTGTGTAGCAGAACCAGCTCATGTTTTGGAGCTTGCTATCATAGTTCATTTCCCGAGAATCTCGCAACGCCATCTCGTCGTTTTGTGTTGCAAACTTTCATTTTTTTTCCTTCTAGACTTGATGAGTCTAGAATATTCTGACACCAACCAGATCTGAATCTCAGGCAAATATGATGGTTGGAACATCTCTCAAGAACTATAATAATGGTCTCTCTGTAATCCGCTAAAGTGGATGTCGTGGCCAACACACCCAGCCGGAAGACCTGTTGTTGTAGTATCTCGATTGAGGAAGTTGGCCACCTCCCCATAAGAATTTCGTAGGATTTACTCCAATAAGCTACTCCTTATGGATTCTTGTGCTCCCGAAGTCTGACCTTTTACTTGATGTTCTAGATACCAAACCATATCTATGAATGGGTTACGCTAGCACATCAAGGAGAACATTAGAAGCGGAGTGCTAAATGTCTCTCGGTCGATCATCCGGATTTTGATCCCTTGGCCTCGCTAAGGTGAAATCTGAGACGGTGTTATCTTCCTTTGCATATGCATCTCTTCCACCGGTATTCATCATGGTAGTACATTGTGTTGCCAGGATCCTTGACACACCCCAGCGCCGCCCTTCTCCATGGCTGCTGCCGGCCAAGCTCAAAGCTCCGCCCCGGAGCTGCTCCGCCCCGAGGCCCTAGCCTCGACCTCTTGTTGCCTCCTCCTCCCTCCCACCGGAGCCCAAGTCCAGCGCCTCCCCATGCCAGCGCGACCCCATGCACCATCGCCGAACCTTGCCGTCCTTCTGCACAACATCACCGGCCCCGCTTCACCTCGTTCCTGCCCTACCGGCGAGTCCCTACTCCTGCTCGACCCTGCCGTCCGTCGCGCCACCGGTAACCAGCTCCTAGGAGCAGAGCTCCTCCTTCGCCACCTCATCATCCTTCGTCGCCAGTGCGCCAAGCCCCGATGACCTGCAGGCCCCTTCTCGCCAGTCCCCTACATCGAGCAGCAGTTCCTCGACCGCTGCGCACGACCCTGCGTTTGACTCCGGGAGCACTTTCGGGTCTTCCCCCAACGCCGTGTCTTCTTTTTGGATCACGCCAAGATCAGGGGCCTAGTACCACGACGACCGACACAAGTTCCACTACCGCCGGTGTGCATTTTGACAAGTCCGACTACGACATGAACGGCTACACGAAGACCCTCGAAGACTTTGGATTCGACAAGTCCGTGCCACCAACCGGGAACAATGCCCTTGTGCGCCCCGCGCCCAAAAGTTTAGTCCCACATCGCTAGTTGACAGCGCCCAACACCAGTTTATAAGCTCAGCTGCCTCCTCCCACTCGAACTCCTCTGAACTGAAGGCCTATGGGCCTAATTTGACACTGCTTTGCCTGTGGGCCTATTGGGCCTTCTGCGGGCCTGAATCCTGGCCCATGTAGGGTTTCTAGTCGTATTCAGGCCGTGGAGGCCCAGTAGGTGGCATTTTTTTTTCTTTTTTCTTTTTTATTTCTACATTTTTTTGGTTTTTTATTTTTTTATTTCTACTTAAAACTAAATACTTACAGTTTTTTAGTGATTTCTTTTTGCTTTTAAGTCACAAAAATTATAAACCTTCTGTTAGTGCCATGAGTTTTAAATTTTAAATAGTTTAAATTTGAATTTTTAAAAATTTGTGTGAATCACTAGTTTATGAATAACTTTACTATAAAATTAGAATTTTTTTTCTATTTATTTTTTATTTCTACTTACAACTAAATACTTACAGTTTTTTAGTGATTTCTTTTTGCTTTTAGGTCACAAAAATTATAAACTTTCTGTTAGTGCCATTAGTTTTAAATTTTAAATAGTTTAAATTTGAAATTTTAAAATTTTGTGTGAATCACTAGTTTATGAATAACTTTACTATAAAATTAGAATTTTTTTTCTTTTTTGCTATTTATTTTTTATTTATACTTACAATTAAATACTTATAATTTGATTTTAGGTCACACAAATTATATTCTTTTTGCTATTGAAGAATATTATAGTTTTATTTTAGTTGATCATAACATAATATTTTAATTGATTGTTTTTATTTTCATAAAAGTTTTGTAGTTCATTCTGTTTGCTATTAATTCATTCTTTGAGCTAAATGACTCTGAAATTGGAAAGCATTTCAAAATGAACTCTGAAAAGGTTGAAAGTTGGCATGGTATCATCATTTCACCCACATAGCATGTTCCAAAAAGTAGAGAGGGTTACGACAAAAACTTGATGCACTTCGTGTACAAAATGGACAATCACTTTCGAAGTATCAAAGTTTCAAACCATAAGACATGAAAGCATTTCAAATGACCTCTGAAAAAGTTGAAAGTTGGGATGGTATCATAATTTCACCCACATAGCATTTGCTTATTGCGGGAGAAAGTCTTCACTTTTTCTTCGCTTGTGTCATTTGCTTATTGCGCCGTAACCATGGATAATCTTCATTGTTTATCAGGATGCTTGGGTCAGCCTTGACATTGAAGGGAGGAATTTCATGAAACTTTTCATAATCTTCAGACATGTCTGTCTTGCCGTCCACTCCCAGGATGTCCCTTTTTCCTGAAAGAACTATGTGGCGCTTTGGCTCATCGTATGATGTATTCACTTCCTTATCTTTTCTTTTTCTCAGTTTGGTAGACATGTCCTTCACATAGATAACCTGTGCCACATCATTGGCTAGGACGAATGGTTCGTCAGTGTACCCAAGATTTTTTAGATCCACTGTTGTCATTCCATACTGTGGGTCTACCTGCTGTACCCCGCCGCCTAACAGATTGACCCATTTGCACTTAAACAAAGGGACCTTAAAATCAGGTTCGTAGTCAAGTTCCCATATGTCCACTATGTAACCATAATATGTGTCCTTTACGCTCTCGATTGCTGCATCAAAGCGGACACCGCTGTTTTGGTTGGTGCTCTTTTGATCTTGGGCGATCGTGTAAAATGTATTCCCATTTATCTCGTATCCTTTGTAAGTCAATACAGTCAAAGATGGTCCCCTGGACAACAAGTACAACTCATCACAAACAGTGTTGTCACCTCTGAGACGTGTTTCCAACCAACTGCTGAAAGTCCTGATGTGTTCACATGTAATCCAGTCGTCGCATTGCTCCGGGTGTTTGGAGCGCAGACTGTTCTTGTGTTCATCGACATACGGGGTCACCAAGGTAGAGTTCTGTAGAACTGTGTAGTGTGCTTGAGACCAAGAATATCCGTCCCTGCATATCATTGAGTCTCTTCCAAGAGTGCCTTTTCTAGTCAGTCTCCCCTCATACCGCGATTTAGGGAGACCTATCTTGTTAAGGCCAGGAATGAAGTCAACACAAAACCCGATAACATCCTCTGTTTGATGGCCCATGGAGATGCTTCCTTCTGGCCTAGCGCGGTTACGGACATATTTCTTTAGGACTCCCATGAACCTCTCAAAGGGGAACATATTGTGTAGAAATACGGGCCCCAGGATGACAATCTCGTCGACTAGATGAACTAGGACGTGCGTCATGATATTGAAGAAGGATGGTGGGAACACCAGCTCGAAACTGACAAGACATTGAGCCACATCACTCCTTAGCCTTGGTACGATTTCTGGATCGATCACCTTCTGAGAGATTGCATTGAGGAATGCACATAGCTTCACAATGGCTAATCGGACGTTTTTCGGTAGAAGCCCCCTCAATGCAACCGGAAGCAGTTGCGTCATAATCACGTGGCAGTCATGAGACTTTAGGTTCTGAAACTTTTTCTCTGGCATATTTATTATTCCCTTTATATTCGACGAGAAGCCAGTCGTGACCTTCATACTGAGCAGGCATTCAAAGAAGATTTCTTTCTCTTCTTTCGTAAGAGCGTAGCTGGCAGGACCTTTATACTGCTTCGGAGGCATGCCGTCTTTTTCGTGCAAACGTTGCAGGTCCTCCCGTGCCTCAGGTGTATCTTTTGTCTTCCCATACACGCCCAAGAAGCCTAGCAGGTTCACACAAAGGTTCTTCGTCACGTGCATCACGTCGATTGAGGAGCGGACCTCTAGGTCTTTCCAGTAGGGTAGGTCCCAAAATATAGATTTCTTCTTCCACATGGGTGCGTGTCCCTCAGCGTCATTCGGAACAGCTAGTCCACTGGGACCCTTTCCAAAGATTACGTAGTGTAAATCATTGACCATAGCAAGCACGTGATCACCGGTGCGCATGGCGGGCTTCTTCCGGTGATCTGCCTCGCCTTTGAAATGCTTGCCTTTCTTTCGACATTGATGGTTGGTCGGAAGAAATCGACGATGGCCCAGGTACACATTCTTCCTGCATTTGTCCAGGTATATACTTTCAGTGTCATCTAAACAGTGCGTGCATGCGTGGTATCCTTTGTTTGTCTGTCCTGAAAGGTTACTGAGAGCGGGCCAATCGTTGATGGTCATGAACAGCAACACCTTAAGGTTAAATTCCTCCTGTCTGTGCTCATCCCACGTACGTACACCGTTTCCATTCCATAGCTGTAAAAGTTCTTCAACTAATGGCCTTAGGTACACATCAATTTCATTGCCGGGTTGCTTAGGGCCTTGGATGAGAACTGGCATCATAATGAACTTCCGCTTCATGCACATCCAAGGAGGAAGGTTATACATACATAGAGTCACGGGCCAGGTGCTGTGATTGCTGCTCTGCTCCCCGAAAGGATTAATGCCATCTGCGCTTAAAGCAAACCATACATTCCTTGGGTCCTTTGCAAACTCATCCCAGTACTTTCTCTCGATTTTTCTCGACTACGACCCGTCAGCGGGTGCTCTCAACTTCCCATCTTTCTTTCGGTTCTCACAGTGCCATCGCATCAACTTGGCATGCTCTTCGTTTCTGAACAGACGTTTCAACCGTCGTATTATAGGAGCATACCACATCACCTTCGCAGGAACCCTCTTCCTGAGAGGCTCGCCGTCAACATCACCGGGGTCATCTCGTCTGATCTTATACCGCAACGCACCGCATACCGGGCATGCGTTCTTATCCTTGTATGCACCGCGGTAGAGGATGCAGTCATTAGGGCATGCATGTATCTTCTCCACCTCCAATCCTAGAGGGCATACGACCTTCTTTGCTGCGTATGTACTGTCGGGCAATTCGTTATCCTTTGGAAGCTTCTTCTTCAATATTTTCAGTAGCTTCTCAAATCCTTTGTCAGCCACAGCATTCTCTGCCTTCCACTGCAGCAATTCCAGTACGGTACCGAGCTTTGTGTTGCCATCTTCGCAATTGGGGTATAACCCTTTTTTGTGATCCTCTAACATGCGATCGAACTTCAGCTTCTCCTTTTGACTAATTCATTGCGTCCTTGCATCGACAATGACCCGGCGGAGATCATCATCATCGGGCACATCGTCTGGTTCCTCTTGATCTTCAGTAGCTTCACCCGTGGCAGCATCATTGGGCACATCGTCTGGTTCCTCTTGATCTTCACCAGCTCCCCCCGTTGCAGCATCACCGTATTCAGGGGGCACATAGTTGTCATCGTACTCTTCTTCTTCGCCGTCTTCCATCATAACCCCTATTTCTCCGTGCCTCGTCCAAACATTATAGTGTGGCATGAAACCCTTGTAAAGCAGGTGGGAGTGAAGGATTTTCCGGTTAGAGTAAGACCTCGTATTCCCACATTCAGTGCATGGACAACACATAAAACCATTCTGCTTGTTTGCCTCGGCCGCATCGAGAAACTCATGCACGCCCTTAATGTACTCGCGGGTGTGTCTGTCACCGTACATCCATTGCCGGTTCATCTGCGTGCATTATATATAATTAAGTGTCCAAATTAATAGAAGTTCATCATCACATTAAAACCAAAGTGCATACATAGTTCTCATCTAACAACATATAGCTCTCCAGAGTATCTAATTAATTAAACCATACATTGAAACTATGTAAAACATTTCAATGTGAAAACAAATGCGATCATAATCGCAACCAAGGTAACAATTGATCCAACGGCATAATGATACCAAGCCTCGGTATGAATGGCATATTTTCTAATCTTTCTAATCTTCAAGCGCATTGCATCCATCTTGATCTTGTGATCATCGACGACATCCGCAACATGCAACTCCAATATCATCTTCTCCTCCTCAATTTTTTTTTATTTTTTTCCTTCAACAAATTGTTTTCTTCTTCAACTAAATTTAACCTCTCGACAAGGTCGGTTGGCATTTCCGATTCACATACATCCTAGATAAATAAAATCTATGTCACGTTGGTCGGCATAATTTTCATAAACAATAAATGAACCAATAGTTATAAAGATAATATACATACCAAATCCGAATCATAGACAGGACGAGGGCCGACGGGGGCGGATACCAAAACCATCGCACTATATAAGATGCAATAAAAATGTAAGAAAATGATACAAGTATCTATCTAAACATACAAGTAAGAATATTTTTCTTTCAGAAAGAAGATAAGAACAAGAGGCTCACCACGGTGGTGTCGGTGATGAGATCGGCGCGGGTGATCGACGACGGTGAAAACGGGGACGGGGCGTGACGGACCGCTAAATCTAGACAAATCTCAAAGAAAATGGAGCTTGGAGGTCGAGCTTTGAGAGGAGAAAGCTTAAGTAGTGTGGCTCGGGCATTCCATCGAACACCTCATGTGCATAGGAGGTGAGCTAGAGCACCACAAAGCCCTCTCCCCCTCGGCCAGAAAAAACAGAGCACTGTGCTCTGCTCTTGCGCGAGGGGGTATATATAGGCACCTCATTGGTCCCGGTTGGTGACCTGAACCGGGACTAAAGGGCATCCTTTGGTCCCGGTTCAAGCCACCAACCGGGACCAATGGTGGTGGGCCAGGAGCGAGGCCCATTGGTCACGGTTTATACCACCAACCGGGACCAAAAGGTCCAGATGAACCGGGACCAATGGCCCACGTGGCCCGGCCGGCCCCCTGGGCTCACGAACCGGGACCAATGCCCACATTGGTCCCGGTTCTAGACTGAACCGGGACTAATGGGCTGATGCGGCCTGGACCATAGCCCTGTTTTCTACTAGTGGAATGAAAAAGATGTAGAATTTGCTCAAGAGGTTTTTCGGCTCGGAAGAGACAATTCCTTAAATCTAAGGATAACATATGCCAGGGCAGAATATTTGAATCCAACCATGTTTGAGCGGCACCACAATGTATACTTCCGTTCTCCAGATGGCCATGGTGATGATAATGAGGTGATATATCTTATCATTAGATAGTATTATATACATTTGGTACAGTTTTGAGTTTTGTGTGATGTCATCTTTATGTTCTATATTGCAATCTATTGTTATAACATTTTTTTTGTTCTTGCAAAGTTTCATATATGTTGCCAATATGAATTGTTGCAGTTTGACTATGGGGGGCCAGTTATTGACCTGCGTGGAGAAGTTGTCGGAATGGTCAACGTCCCTAAGAGATTTGGGTCTTTCATACCTTCTTCCATTTTGCTCAATTGTTTGGATTCATGGAAGAAATATCAGTACGTTTTCTCTCTCAGTGCTGTGATAGTATTAGACTAATATGGTGTCTCCTAATTGTTCTTTTTACGTATTTTTAGGAGTCATTATTTTTAGTAGTATCTATTTTCTCACTTTTATGAAATTTAATGACCATAAGTTGTGTAAAGATTTTCAAAGAAAATATCATCATCATCTCGTTTGAACATGTGGCTACAGTAAATAATTTAGCAATAATGCTCATTTGTAAGAAAATCAAGAACTAGATCTTTGATGGGGCCTAGATAGGAAGAAACAAGTAGAACGGCGCTGAGAGTGCAAAATGTGTTACTTTTACGTAATATCAAATCCCCTCTATGAGTTTTGTCAACTACTATGAACGATTCATCCCTGTTGGGCCTTTCTAAACTCTATTTGAATCAAAATATTTCATTATTGTTGATTTTTTAACATGTTAGATGGAAGCCTGGTTCCACCAAAGATATGTTAAATGATGATTATCTGATTTGATGTAGGCACATCGCCCGGCCTCATCTTGGAATGATGTTTAAGGACATCAAACTTCTAGAACCTGCTCATGTTGACATGTTATGGCGTATGTTTAACATTGATGATGGTCTTATTGTTCAAGAGGTAGGTAATGACTTCCTGAAAGTGCTCAATTTCTCATCTGTGTAAAGGTTAATTATTGACATTTGAACATTAGGTGTCGGGAGGGTCGCCTGCTGAGAAATTTGGAATCCAAAAAGGTGATATTATCGAATCTTTCAATGGAAAGCCTGTTTCTTCCACAATTGAGGTGAGTGAATTAGAGATTTGTTAGGTAAACAAACTGAAAATAAATTTAATTTGTGTGATATTTAGTAACTTCACGGTCTTGACTAGAATGTTTTTGTTTCCTGCAATTATCAATTGGAAAATACACTGATGAGCATATACAAGGGAACTTTAGATGCTGAAGTTCGTATTTCTGTAAGTTCATTTCTATATATGAGGGCGGTTTTCTTGATCCCGGCCATACATTTATTTGTACCGAAGTATTATTAGCAAAATGCTAGCTCTAAGAGATGTGTTTGGCAAACTCCGTAGGTTGGGGTGTTTCACACACTCAAAGAACAACGGAGCACCATAGAGTTGACTGCAAAATTATCAAAACTTGGAGAAGTTATTACAAGAGGTGCAAATCTCCTTTTTTAACTAGCCCCGTCTACAGATTATTATGTCAATTCTCAAGCATGTATGTTCTATTTTTTTGTACACAACTATTATCCAGACAGAATGCTATCACTAAGTATGCAAGCTCATGTGCATTGTGCAATACATTCTTACATGACACACATCTGATGTGTAAAATATCACACCAAACCATACACTATTCTGATATTTTGGAAGTTTGCGATTTTGATAAACAGGTGGTGTGCAGCAAGTAAGTTGTACAGAACAGACTTCACCCATGTTTTTTTTACCAAAGTGTCCATATTCCATTTGTAGACTTGGAAGTTTTAGGATTTTTTGGAACAAGAGATGCATGTCTGGGTTTTGTGGCGCTAACTTTGAGTTGTGTGACATTTTGCAAAGAATGTGGATTAAACATTGCTTTCACGTTTGCTCTTAGTTTTCTTTCTGGATATGGGTACAAAACATTCGCCTTGAGAGAGGTGTTTTGACAAGCAAAAGTAGGCTTGGTTATTTGATACTCATGTTGTGTTATTATTTATTACAGGTTCTACAGACTCTTGAACTGGCTGCTCGGTTGAGGAGGGATGTTTGTATAGTGTGGCTTACTGTGATACATGCTTACGTGTGACCACATGTAGTACTCTAGATATATTAGAAATAATGTTTTTATCTGTAACTAAACCCATCTTAGTTCCTGAGGAAGCGTTGTTTGTTCTTTGTTGCCTTATCTCATTTGGCTATGCATGAGAAGGACCAAGTATCTTGGCTCGTGAACTTTGTGAAAAAGCACTACTAATTTTTAACTGTTGCTGATTTGTGGAAATTCTTTTCCAGGGTGATCTGATTGTAGACAGTGTATATTTTTTTCTGGGTGTTATACTTAGATGAAAATTCTAAGTTGCAAGTTTAAGGTGGCCTCCCCATTATGAAACCACGTGTCACAATCCTACCATGGTATGTTGACCTCTAGGCATTTGGCATGTGTCATATATACGCCTCTCCACTATTAAACCATGTGTCAGAATCCTAGCAAGTGTAAGGTCTCTTATCTATTTGTGTCTTGACTTCTACTAGTCATTTGGCATGGAATTTGCAGTGTTCCATATTATTGATTTTGGTACATGGACAATTCCGATGTTATGTCCTGAAGCATTAATCTATCCTTCCCAGTTGCTGATAACAACTGGTGATGTGCAATGACTCGGCCTGATTCCACTTCTTTGACTGAAAGAAGGAATATTTTGTCTCTAATGTTGTGACGCTAATATTTTTGGTATATATGGACTCTGTTTTGCAGCTATGTGCGAGAATTGTGATGTGAATATACATAGTTGCTCCTTTTTGTTGCATTTCTTATTGGACGGGTTTTCATGCATAAATTTCTAGATTAACATTTATTTTTCGTTGGCATGACAAATAAATAAATAGCCAGACTATTTCTGTGAGAAACTGGACGTAACCATAGGGACGGTGCGGAAGTGGAACAGAGTAAGTTGGGAACCAAAATCATAGATCAAATTGCAAAGGGGTTCTTTTCTATCAAATATTCATTTTTTTTGCTCGCCCAGAATGGCGTCCAGGATTTACTAGTGTATCAGAGTTCTGAGAACTTCCTCCTCCCTCGCATGGCTTTATGATGTCAGCTGATCTTTTTAGAGAAAAAGAGAGAACCTGACTTTATAATTAAATCACACGGCAGTATCCAGCACAAGCATACGGAAAGGTAGCAAAGAACCAACAAGTTTAAATGCTGCACCAACAAGGATTGCAGTCATAATGACAGACATGACATGCATGCCAGCAACCCACACACTAAAAGATTTAGCAAAAAGACTACATGGAAGCATTAGGTAGACAAAGGGACCCTTTCCCAGCTGATGAGATTTGACGTTGTGACCTCAATGTCAACATCTTTAACTAGCGGCTTCCACTGCTGTAAAAGTTTAAGCAATTTAGTATGTTCAATCGAGAACTTGTTTCTAGTGGTCCAAAGTGCCCAAGACATAGTAGCAAAGCCAAACCAAAAGATCCTATTCATTTGACCAGACAAATACTTGCTAAATCAGAGCAGTACTGACCGTAGGAGCCCCTTTTGGTCGTTGTTGAGCCTACCAAGAAAAACTATGTTGGTGTAGTTATCGAAGATTAGGAACTCTTTTTTACTTCTTTCCCCACCTGCCCTCCCTCTGGTAAGGAAGTGTGATGTAAGTGTCTTCATCTATTCCTTACACCTTTCAAAAGTTTTAGGATCATGGGGGTTTTGGAATTGATATGATATCGATTGCCGGCGGGAATTCTGGTCTTGGTGCCTCCTTACCGTATGGATGTGTCCCGGGAGTTGACTTACAAGAGATTCTTGCCACAATTGCATCATTTCAGTTCCATTACTTCTGGACACGGATTTTCAAAAATCATTTCAATACTATTGATGGTGGAAGTAGGCTGAGCATGATCCCTGGTACTTGATAGACAACGCAGATGGTATTGGCATATCAAGTATCGTTGCTTTTTTGAAAGTCCGAGGTAGACAAGTTTGTGAAGTTTGAGTTATGTGTTGATGGGGGTTGTATATGGAGCTATATTGTGATATTAGGTTGCTTTTATTTATGTAATTTCACTCATTGGATCAATTGTGCCAGATTGCATAATCAAAATTTTGGAATCTCGTATTTGGGAATTCAAGTAGTACACCTAGGTTCATTCTTTGTTATGGAATTCAAGTTGCTTCGATGCCAAGTGTTGATTCCATACCTTTCTAACTGGTGTTCTCATATTCCTACGGGAATGCTAATCCTTTTGATAAATCACAAGTATCGTTGGAAATTTCACTCCAATCGTTGCTCTTTCCATCCGTCCTAAGCATTATCTTTTCCCACCCTCTCACCCTTTTTTCTTCAAGAAGTTAGAGATGCTCTAATGAAATGTTCATTTTATTCATGAGAAGAATCTTTCTAATTTTATTTTGTGTTCTAATCTGGAGATTCCTTCATGAAGACGATGCCATGAAGATGATCAAGACCTCCAAGACATAATTCTTCGCTATCATTTTTTCCAGTGAGATGAACTCATCTTTCTTTGTTTTATGCTCTTGCGTGTCTGAAGTTCTTACCCAAGTATCCTCTCTCTCTCTCTCTCTCTCTCTCTCTCTCTATCTCTCTCTCTCTCTCTCTCTCTCTCTCTCTCTCTCTCTCTCTCTCTCTTTCTCTCATATTTTCTCAGTTTGAATCTGCGGAACATAGAAGATATCATATTGGTTTTCTAGTGTCGTTGTTTTCTCCATTATTCGAAGTTGTTCAGAAATTCCTATTTCGTTCAAGGTCCTTACAGAATTTCAAGATTGTCACTTCATCAAGCCATTTAGTTCAACTTTGTCCAACCTCTCTTTCCAAGCAATTGTTTCAATGATTTTTCCTTTGGATTGGGCCCATAACCCATAGGTACGAGGATTGTAACATGGCTTTGATACCAACTTGTCTAGCGCAACATGTGGTCCTAGCACCATGAAGACTTTGCAATCTTCGCTAAGGATAGAAGCACATATTAGTCGCCCCAACATACACACAGGGTCATATGTTGGTAACAAGGTGAACATCACAACAAATACAACTACTCATGAATAGAAGAGTAATACAAGATAACATTTTGGCAAACATATGCCAATACATAAGTAGTTCACCAAATAGAGGACACACCAACATTACATCAGTCATACATGCAAGAAGGCACGATTCTGAATACAGACAAGAAGCAAATATGCCTACGAGGAAAGAGAAATAAGCAATGTCCGCC
This sequence comes from Triticum aestivum, assembly GCF_018294505.1. Classification (NCBI taxonomy): domain Eukaryota; kingdom Viridiplantae; phylum Streptophyta; class Magnoliopsida; order Poales; family Poaceae; genus Triticum; species Triticum aestivum. The sequence continues at coordinate 4,706,168 of NC_057806.1, forward strand.
CTGCTATTCCCAAGCTGCCAATTGGAATCCCATCCTAATGATCCGTCATCGAACAAGAACAAAAAGATCTCCACGTAGAACGTTCATGCTCTTGCCTTAGAGCAAAACTTTAATTGTACCCGCACCTGTTGTTGTGGTATCCGTGAGTCATTGAGACTCAACAATAACATTACCAAGGATACTAATGCTAACAACACTTGTGGGTAGGATATGGTTAAGTGATGAGGTTGCGTCAAGAAGCTAAGCAATATAGAAATGACAAGTCCAAAGAAGAAGGAAATACACTAAAGAGAAAAGACCAGTGTCCTCATTGTGAGAAAGTAACCGTAACTGTCTCTTCTTGTCGACAACTGTGAGAAACTAACCAAACGGTTGTCATGGACACACTATTTCCTCATGGACATCGTATGTGGAGTCGAGACAGTCATGGACTTGACGTGTCCTCAACTTTCTCATAGTTGCCCCAAAAGAATCTGCGGTGTTGACGGTATGTCCATTGCCAAAAAACATGGTAGTTGAGCGAGCCAGTATGAGATGTAGCCACATGAGCAACGCCCCTCACTTCCTATCTATCCGCAACACACAAACCCTAGATTAGCTAGCTCAACTTGCTTTGAGGTCTGTGTGCAAAAGAAGTAGTGTTAAAACTTAAAACACTAAGATGTTAAAACAAAACACTCTTGAACATGAGAAATTAACAGTCAATTTATGTTGGGTTGTCTATGTATTTTAAATCTATATACATCATGCTTGACCTGTAGAGTCGATAATACTTACTAAACATAATTCAAATTACAATGATGGGTGATTCACAATTGTTATAAAACTGTTGTTCGCCCATCCAATGCAACAAAAAGTATATGAAAGATGTTAACATAATACTGAGTAGAGAGGGAGATTATAGTCCATATTTTTCTAGTATCCATCACAGGTTCACTGTCACTAGACATAGTAGGAGACTATCAAAATATGTACATAAACCAATATTGAATATGTAAATGGTACGTGGCAAATCTAGCCACACAATTACGTAGGCAACCGACTAGTTTTATAAATATCAAAATAACATATCTAATTTATAAAACATGGCAAATTTATGATCTCATCAACACATCATTATTTCGAGAACCATAAGGTTGATACTTATCCACTGGATAAAGGAGAGATAACAAAACTACTTTGTTGTTCCTGCTGCTGGTATGTAATTAATCTTGCAGTGTCAGTTTATGAAGCATTCCCAAAGATTTGGCCAGCACAACTTATCTATTTACAGCAGAATTGTCTTTGGAGATTGTGCTTGTCTTTATAACAGCGGGCTTTGGGTATGTGGCTTACTTTGATCATCTTGTTGCCCCCCTTGTCGTTTATGATTTCACCTAAATAATGTAAAAGAAAGAACAGACTTATCATCTCAACATATAAACAATCGAGGTCAACAATTGATATCCCAAAATAAACAAACCATGAGTTATTAATCACCATATGTGCATCAAAGACAGGCCAAACACACCACAAGAAGGAAAGGAAGTATCACAAGACCTTGTACATTGTCCCTCATGTACTTGGTCATCATGACCGAGGACTAGAGATTATTAATGGGTTGTACTCTTGTAAACGGGACTGATGAGTGTATGACCATGAAGTGCTTGCTCTATGCATGGTTCGTATATACTAGAAGGGTTGGGCACGCTTTGCAGCACCGTTAGTGTTGTTGCATTTTCATAATTTTCTATTCCCTTTGTTTCAAAATATAAGGTATATTGTTTTTTGAAAAGTCAAACCTCTTTAAGTTTGACCAAATTTGTAGATAAGTAGAAATAAATGACAAATTTCAGAACATTCACAGATTTTAAGCAAAGTTCACAGATATTTGGAAAAAGGAAAACAACTTTTCTAATAGTTTACGAATTTTACAAAAAATATAAAAATCAAATAAATAGAAAAGAAAACTAAAACGAAAATACAAAAGAATAAAATGAAAACGAAAAATAAAATGAGAATAGCGTCTTCAGAAGAAAACAGGCAAGAAAAAATGCAGTATAAATCATTGGAAAAAGGTTAACGGAAAAAACGGAAGAAAAAAACACTTTTATGCGCCGGCTAGCGATTTGTACTCTATATCCAGCTCTCAAGCCACGGAATAGGAATTGGACGTACTATTTCACATTTTCACGCATAAGTGCCAAGTAGGATTTGCCACCGCACTCGATTACACTCGCTCGCTCAACCGGTCTTTTGTCATTTTGTTTTCCTGTGTGCTCTTCTTTCTAATAGATTAGGCCGTATTTTTTTTGCCTCCTTTTATTTTTTATTTCTTTTTCTTTACTTTTTCTCTCAGGCCCATTTTTCATTGTGCATAGAAAATAATGTCCCTAGAGTTTTTACAAAATGTTTGACATGTATTTTGAAAAGTTTACCTCATATTTTGTAAAAACAATGTTTGCATGTATTTAAAAAATATTGACCATGCGTTACGCATTAGGCATGTCCTTTAATAAGGTTCATCATCTATTTTTTTAAACATCATCTTTGAAAAAATAAGTTGAATATTCATTCTATTTTAATATGGGTTTATTCTTTTTAAATTTAGTTTGTTTTTAGTGTCCTTTCCTCATTTCAATTTTTCTTTCAATTTTTCCTTTCCTATTTTTTTCTTTTTTCAGAGTTCTATTTTCATTGTCGAATTTAAAAAATGTGTATATTGTTTTAAAACTGTCATCGTAATTGTAAAGGTGTTCATCATGTATTTTAAAACATATTCATTATTTTCTAAAATATGTCCATCATCTACTAAAATATAGTCTTCGTGTTGACAAAAGGGTCATCATGAATTTTAAGAAATTTCATGTTTTGAGTAATATTCTTCATGTATTTCTGAAAAATTATTCATTTATTTTAAAAAATAGCTATCATGTATAAGAAAAATCGTCCATGGTATATTTGAATTTAATTGTGTAACTAGACAATGTCACCGTGTATTTTAAAAAAATGTTCGTACTGTCTTTCAAAAATGTCTTCACGTGTTTAAAGAAATTATTGTGTATTTAAAAATAACTTTCACACTACATTTTAGAAAAATGCTCGTCTCATAACTTTCTTGCTTGAAACCAAACTGAATGTCCTCACAAGGCAAAATCGATCCGGTCTCAACTCATTGTAACGTTCTTGCCGGAGGCCATGCTGCTCCATGGAGAAGGGGTCGATTGGGATGACTATGCAGTTGAGTGGAAATCGTAGGGAGGAAGCTCCGTTATCACTTTCATTACGGTGCATATTGGGCGTAATCGGCAATGAATTGAGTCGTATCCGATTACCTGCTAACTAATTACATGGCAATGTAAATCAAATAAGTGTTACGTGGTAAGTGGTAAACTGGTAACTAATCGTATTACATGATGAAATCAATGAACTAAACACCTCTTTAGAGCATCTCTAGCAGAACCCCGCATCACGCCGGCCCGCAAAACGCGTTTGCAGTTCACGAAAAAACGGCTTTGCGGGCCGGCGCGGACGGCCGCAAATGCAGACCCCGCATAATGAATCCGTAAAAAAGAATATTCGCGTATATTCTTTCCCGTGTCTTCTTCTTCCTCTCGCATGTGTTCATAGTCAGCTCCTTTGTCCATGGTAGTCGCCGAATCGATCCAGGAGCAAGCTCCTCCGTTGACGGATGGATCCGGGAGCTAGCTAGCTATTCCATGGCCGGCTGGATCGAGGAGCTTGGTAGCTACTCCCTCAACGTTCGTGGCCGGATGGATCGAGGACCTTGCTACCTAGCTAGCTAGCTAGCTCGTTCATGGCCGGATGGATCGGGAGCTTGCGAGCTAGCTCGTTCGTGGCTGGGTAGCTGCTCGCTCTTGCGATCTACTCCGCAAGCCAACGCCGCAGCAGCGGTAAATGGCGAGATTCCAGCGAGTTCTGTGGCGGAAGGTCATCGGAGCACGTGTGCGCACGGCGGAATTTTCTTGTCGCGTACCGTTGACCGGTTTGCAGTTCCCTTTATATTTTGCATCCAAATTTACAAAATTAAGGGTCGTGGGGATGGATTCTCAGGGGCTGCAAAAATTTTACGGGTTGACCGCTTTTGCGGGGTCAATTCGGGACGTTTTTTGACATAACGAAACTGAAAACGCGGATTTTTACGAGTTTGATCGTTTTTGCGGAGTCTGCTAGAGATGCTCTTAGTAGGATCTAGAACAATATTATCTTGGAAAACAATGTTGAGCGTCCACATATAATGTGCTTCGACACTTGGAGCTGCAGAGTGTGCCGAGGCCCGAGGGTCAGGTCCATCACATGTTCCTGGTCCCTCCATTTGGCAAAGTGCAAAGACTACTCCAGTGCGGAATAATCTTGTTATAATGCGTATGTTTTGCTCTCGGCCAATATATTTTTGTGTGATGTTTAGGATTGGATCTACAGAGCCTGATATATTGTTACTGAAAATAATAATTGTAACTACAGGAGGGAAAAGGGTGAGGGCAGGGAGGGGGCAAGGCCCCCCTCCCGCTTCCCATGTATGAAGCTTATTAAATCAAGCTCGGATAATAACCACACTCAATTAGTAACTTGGGAAATATTATAAATCTTGAGAAAACCTCGATCATCTTTATACTCCCTCCGTTCGGAATTACTTGTCACAAAAATAAATGTATCTACAACTAAAATACATCTAGATACTTTCATTTCTTCGACGAGTAATTCCGAACGGAGGGAGTATAACTCAGTCTTGCAACAAGCTCCCCCACATCTTTATACATAGCAACCATGCGAGGGTCGATGGTAGTTGCACAACTACGCATGTCAAGTTCGTACCATTGATGTAGGTCTCTCAAGTCCTTGGCGAGGTCTTGGTCTTCTTGGATGGCCTCAGAGGTTTGACAGAGATGATTTCCTGTGAGGAAATAACCTTTGATCACATCGATGAACTTCCTGACTCTGTTCATGGTTTCTTGTGGTGAGTCTTCATTCTCTAGCTTGCGTAACATAAAATCATTAACGTAGTGCTCCATGTCGTATGGGAATTCTCTCACTTATCCTTCCTAGGCCTTGATTTGTGCATCAAGCTGATTCTGAGGCACCTCAAGCACCATGGAGAGGGTAGCCCGCATCACCATCAACTCCTATTGGAGACACTTGACGCCTTTCTTCAAAAGATTGTCCAGGTTTTATTCATCCTTGATCATCTCATGAGCATTGAGACGACGACAAGGCATCGGCCTCCATAGCTCGAGTTGACCTTGCACACTCGGCAACAACAACTTTGTGTTCAAACTCTGTAACGTAATCATAATGATTTTTAGGAGGGGGAATTTGCATAGTGTTCTTTGCAATGGATGGAATGACAACCTAAGATGAAGTAGTTGAAAATGAAACAATACCGAAATTCATTACCTCATATGGTTCAATATAGTGCCCAAATCTAAAGTTGTTTGCTTCGTGGAAACACCAGTGCACATATGAGAACCTGAATTTCAAAGGCGAAGATGAAGAAGAATACCCAGAATAGCGACTCTTCAACGGGACCGGCATTTTGGCTCCCGGGCTCAGATGAGCCCGGGCATGAATAGTAAATTCCTTACAAATAGAAAACAAATTAAAAAAATTCTCACATTTTTTTGTCGTGAAAGATGCTTGAGTGTGTGTTGTCCATTAAATTTTGGTGAAGTTTGGACAATTGAGGAGCTCTCAGAAAAAACCTTCGGGCCTATGAGAATGTTTGAAATTCTGCACTGTTCGGAGGTCATTTTTTCTTTTTTGCTATGAGCTCCTCGAATGTCGAAACTTCACCAAATTTGCCATGGGCATCATGCACAGAAGGATCTTGCACCACAAAAAATGATTTTTATTATTTCTTTTGCCATTTTAATGATATTACAAATCAATCGAGAGCCAATAAAATATGGAAATTCGTTTCATGATTAATATAATGATATCGTTGTGATATTATGTACATACTTTTCCAAGTCTTAAACTTTTTCAAATTTGTGAATTTACTTTAAAAATCAATGGTTTTTCTAAAAAATAAATGATTTTGTTATCAAAAGTCATCAATAGTTTGCAAATTCGTGATTTTTTTAATATTGTTGAGTTGTTTTCAAATACCTGAATTTTCTAAAATTTGTGAATATTTATTTTAAAACAACGAATTATTTTACATAATTCATGACCTTTTTATATATTGTGAACTATTTTTTCGAAATCCATGAACTTTTCTTAAATTCACGAGATTTTTCTGATGTTTTTCTCTTTTTGTAAACTTTCTTTGTTTGTGTTTTAAAAAAAATTCATGGTTGATAGGTTAAGTGGTCAACCATTGATCTACGAATCAGATGCACGCTGGCGAAGTGACGGCTTGTGGGTCTAATGGGCCGGCCCATGGCTGCGGACTAGTGGGCGCTAGAACTCCTAACTGGCCAACAAGCTGCCGATTAGAAGGTCTCAATGGTAGGGTTTTCTGGCCGTTTGATTGTGTTCCCATTTCCTGGATTCTTGGATTTTTGTGGGGTTCTAGGACAACATAACGTAAAAAATCGAATGTATCCTTGTGTTGGACCAAGGAGTCCAATCAATTTGCTGCACCATTGTATCTAACCAGCCTGAGTCCCGAGAGGAGAAGGGTCCAAAATACTAAATTATACCCCCTCCGTCCCAAAATAAAATAAGTGACTCAACTTTGTATTAACTAGATGATACCCCACGCGTTGCTGCGAAAATTCTGGCCGAAAAAACTGAATATATTAGACAAAGGAAATATAAATAATTTGAAACACTTGTTAAGCATGTTATCTCTCATGCTAAAAGAGGGATCGCACATAAATAGTTGCTGTGAATTCATCAGTTTACTAACAAAAACATAGATGGTTTCTTGAATCCTTCACTTTGCTAACCAACTAAATTGCACACTTGTGCATTATACTTCACCCATTCTGGAAGAGCAACACAAACTTTTGGTCAGAACATACTTTGAAACCAGCATGTTACAATCAATTCTCTTGATGTTGAGTTGAGGAACTAACATCATAAACCAAAACATTGATCTAAACATGGTACCTCTTCTAACATACCAAGACGACTAAAATGTATCTCCGCGTTCTAGAACCGCCTCGGACTTTTCCAAGTTTCTAATATGGGAGAAAGGTCGTAGTGTATGGTCTCATCCAGCTTTTGCAAATATAAATCACTTTGTTTGCTAAAGGACAGAGAAGAAAATATATCACTAAAAATACTGGTGTACAACTAAGCAGAGTTCAGAAAAGTAATGAGCAACTTCTAACAAATCAATGTAGACCATATATCATATGGTACAGTCCCGTAATAGCGGCATAAATGATGCCCCTGGAAGTAGGTAATTTAATGTTTATATTGGTAATAGTGTGCCCAATAAGAAAAACAATATTTCAGGGGAACAAAATTTTCCTATATTTAGTTTCATGATATGAGATCAAGATGAATTACATGCCAAAATAATTAGGTTCAGTAACTTGATCAAGATGTATGAACCGAGAAAAACATGCCCCAATTGATTAAATAGCCAAAGGAAGGATAGTTAATTAAATAGTCTCCAAGTTGATCGCCTTGAGCATGAAAACAGTGACAACCATCTCTGGCTAACGCATCCACGATGTGTGGTAAATGTGACCATCGAACAGTATCAGCCATGGCCTGAATGGAGATAATGTTCGTTTAAATTGTTGAGAAATACAAAAAGAGATGCATAGGTATGGAAAATAAGTTTTATGACCATAACATGTCCAGCGGGTTAGAATTGCCCGTCATTAAGAAATTAAAAAAAAAGTAAACTGCAAACAAATGATATTTTGATTATCTAGAGTTACATCCAGCATACATCAGTAGTCACAAATAGATGATGTGTTGAACGGCAATAAGATTATGAAAGCTAGTCCATCAAAGGAGATTTGTGCAAGCTAATTTCTTCACAGGTTGGCGGATTATACGTTGAACGATAAAAGGAGATATGTGGAAGCCATACCATCAAAGGAGATTTGTATCACCATAACGTGGCTAGCAGGTTAGAGTTGTCCATCATTAAGAAGAATTTAACAACAAAAGTAACCTGCAAAAACTATTTTGATTATTAGAGATACACCCAGAATACATCAGTAATCACAAATAGAAGATGTGTTGAACACGAAGAAGATTATTGAAGCCACGATATGGTGAATTGGTGCAAGATAATTTCTTCACATGTCTTCAGAAAAATCAGTGCAATCCTGCTAACAAAACTGAGGAATTGGAGTTACCTTAAGTAACACTATTGATACAATATGCTAGAGAAAATTTAAATAGTCAATAGCCAATCTGCAACTCGAGCTTGAAATTGTGCGCCATGGAGAAGATGGTCAACATGCAGTATTTGACGGGGTGGCCCTTCACAAGCTAGAACCTGCATAGGATGGCTAGCGTCATCTTCATCTGCAGGTACACCATGTATTTGCTCACGTAGATCGCATCCCTTCCTTGAATGGTGATGTTTTGCCGAGCGCCGTCGCCGCCGATCCATCGGTCTGACCAGAAGCTAGCGACGTCGGCGTTGTACTCCGTCTTCCCCGTGGACTGGGATGGTACGACACCATCCCACGAGCATGCACCATGGTGTCGTCCGGAAGCACCTTTCCCCTCGACGGCACAGATGTCCTCACACATGAGCGGTTCCCTTTATCTTAGCGAAGATGAAGATCATCTGCCATAGAAGATAATAAAGAGAATAATGGGAAATCAATTGTGGGGAAGTTAATTGGAGAGATGATTGGACAGTAAAAACGTTGGAAAATCAATTGACTCTAGAATTATTGGGAGGCGAGGAGCCAAGGAAGGAGGACCCAACAGGGAAAGGTGTGGAGCACGGGAGAGGCCAACCCATGGGATGCACTGATCTGAGCCACTGAGAATTTGTGAGGGCCAGCCTGTGAGGGAGGGAAAAAAATTATATGAGATCAGGTCTTACCTTAGTAGGTGAGACCTGTCCTGATGGATGACACGTGACATTCACAAATCACAAAGCATCTAATCTCTCTCCCCCCTGATTTTAACTCGGGGTGGGGGGTGCTTTGTGATTTGTGAATGTCACGTGTCATCCATCAGGATGGGTCTCGCGTGAGACCTGGTCTCATAGAATTCTTTTCCGCGAGGGAGGAAGACGCACGTGTGGGGCCGAGGAAGGAAAGGAGGAAGGGCGGGGGATGGGCGGCACTCCAGCGGTGGGATCCAATCCTGCGGAAGGGCCGGCGGCCGCGCGGGACGCAAGATGAGTGGCTGCAGGTGAAGGAGGAAAAAACATGTCTTTTTTCCAGCGGAATAAGATTGATTGGCTGTTTTTGGAAACTGAAAAATGACGTGGTATATGGGTGACGTGGGCAGTGTGCATGTCAAAAGAATAGGGAGTAGTAGGGAGCAATTTCTTAAGAATAGTAGATTTTGTACTAAAGTTAGTACAAAGTTGAGTCACTTATTTTGGGACGGAGGGATTACTAATGAGTACTATATCATTATTTATTATGTTCGAATTAGTAAAAATAATAAAAGACTCAATTTGCAGAAGCAGATCCACAACATGGAAAAATAGCATGTACTAGGAACAACAGAATTAAATTGGGGTCAGTGAGTTTTATTAGGCAACTATCCTTTCTCCTGAGGACGTCTGGCAATGTGTAGTGATATGTGATTTATTTATTTATTTGAGAGACTGACTGGAACTCATGTGTGCACATGAAACCAATTGAATTCTAGAAGAGGGTATCAAATAATCAAATCCTATTATGCAAAAGTAGAATTGAGGACACTTTAATATTTACTTGTATTATAAGCAATGCAATGTTGGCACAAAGTACAAAGCATGCACATGTTATGAACTTATTACTAAGCACAACTTGCAAAAACCATTTTCTAACAGATTTTTTTATCCTCAAAAAATTTCTATAGACATGTGTACCTATAATATGCTAGAAATAACTATTAAGATATTTGTTAGACAATAGGTTTAGCAATCTCTACCACAATATTTAATCATATCAAAGTATACACAAACATATGCATGTACACTGGAATATATATGTATATACTATGCATTTATGCACTTTCCTAATTTAATTAAAATATAACTTATGAATGTGCAGTCTAAATTTAACAGAACACCATTTCCAGCGATATACATTAGAAAGTTATTAAGGAAAAACTATACTTAATATTTAATAATATTTTTATGTAGTTAACTATGACATCTAAGAAATAGAAAATCATATCCGTTAAGAGATTAGTATGATGAAAATAATGTTCAAAATATAAAAATTTAGTATGAAATATTAAATGTAGTTCGACGGGCACATCCGCAAGTCATCCTATATCCCATCTTGTTGAGGCTCATCATGTCGATGATCCTGTTGTAGCTTGTCCATGCAGTCGCCTCGCCTATCTTGCCATGTTTGGTACAGTCCGGGGCAGACTCGTTGTTGTGGAAGTTCACCAAAGCCTATACTCCAATTGTGAGCACGGGGATGTCCTCCGCCCATGTCGATGCCGTCATTTCTGCCTCCACATACCACCTTGCCTCCTTGGGCACGTCGGCTTGCTGGCGAGCTTTCTCTTGATGGTAACAGATGACCGAGGCACGGAACAGGCAAGTCTTCTCCATGGTCAAGGGATCGACCCAAATGTAGATGTGTTTAGGGCTTATGCAGCCGTCACCACGTGACGTGCATCGTCGGCGGAATTGTGCCCAAAGACGACATATGTGCTTGGGCTCTGCACAACTTTCCTTCTCTCCTCCTCATCCTCGATGCTCCACACCCTTTCTGCAATCCTTTGTATCTCATCGATCAACTCAGGACTCAGGCCGAACTGTATGTAGAACACAAAATACTTAGCGACATTGAATCCACCTTACACCAATGCTAATTCATGAGAGTATAATTATACCATAACATTTGTATCAGGGACATCTGTCGATCCCCTCTACCACTGCTCCTGCTGGCGTAATTCATCGGAACTTGTTAAAGCCACATATCCGACGATCAAAAGCTACCTCAACAAGCTACTTCGGTGATCTACCTCGATAAACCGCGAAGGTCGAGGACCTGTTCGCCCAGAGAACTGACAGGGAGAAGCGTGCGAGGGAGCTCATTGAGGCTGTCCATGATCTGCAGCAAGAGCATGTCCATAGCACTACATCATCTAGTGAGGAAGCAGCGGCCAAGGCCGCCGCAACCCCGCTTCTCGCGACAGGTGGCTTCCTCTTTGGTGGCGGCCTTGGCACGGCTAGGGCTCCCTACGAGTATGCAGACCATGGCGATCTACTGCTACATCCGGGGTTCGGCATCTGTACACACACCGATGCTATGTACTCCCAGCCAACAGTCAATCTTCAGTCCATTCCCCGCTCACTGTCCCATCTCCCTTTGCACACACTAGGCAGATCCTCATGGGAATTGGTGAGGCACATCCTTCCACCATGCTACCGCTATTCACATGAGAGAATCCATGACTGACGCACGTTATGCGAACAATATTTTCATATGTTCGACATCCATGAATCTTACTGGGTTCCCATGGCATGTCTTGATTTTTGAGCTCTGCTTCTATTTGGTTGCAATCTGTTCACATAACGTATATACACTTTGTAGAAGTATCACTTGGTTTCGATTTGCATTTTTTGTTGTTGGATCGTTTCATTGACAATGCTTTGTTGTGTTCTGGAAATTGAGATAGATCCAATGCTCACTATTCAGTCCCATGGCTCGATTGCAACAAGGTGCTCCAAACACAGATATCTTCACCCTCGACCTGCATCCCATTCCCTACATTCTTAAGATTTGGTATTTAAAAAATTGTTCTCATTTTCCAAAAAAAGTTCAGAATTACAAAGGGCGTTTAAAGTTCCAAACTTTGTGAAGAATTTCAAAAATTGTTTGTGTTTACAACAAAATGTTCGGCTTTCGCAAATTGCTCAATCAATTAAAAATTTGTTCTCCTTTTTAAAAATTGTTTGGAATTTAAAAATGTTCCAAATTTTAAAAATTGTTTGCTTTTCTCAAGAAATATTTGAATGTGTTTTTTCAAATATTCAAAAATATTCGCATATTCAAAAGAAATTTTTGGGGTTGCGAAAATGTTTGCCTGGAAAAACCGCAAAAAAAGCTTAATAGTGCACTGCAGTAGATCGCTAGGAAATACCTTATGGTAAATGCTTAGCGGTATCTTAGGGTAAGAGACCCACGCTACTGTTAAGTAGCAGTTGTCGGATTTCGGGTTCCGGCAGACCCTTGAGGTTCGAACACAGGGGTGCGCGCGGAGATTTCGCCTTCTACCTACCTGCGCCCCACCGCCACGCTAAGATCTAAGCTATGGAAAGAACAGCATAAGAGACACGGAGTTTATGCTGGTTCGGGCCACCATTGTGGTGTAATACCCTACTCCAGTGTGTGGTGTGGTGGATTGTCTTTTGGGCTGATGATGATGAGCAATACAAGGAAGAACAACCTTGCGAGGGTCTGTTCTTGGCTGGGGGGATGAACTGCTAGGAGGAGTTCAGTCGCCCTTCTCTCTCTCTCTCTCTCTGTGTGTGATGCTACTCGATCCGATCCTAGCTAGTTTCTCTCTTGCCTTCTAGATTCTCCCTTCTTGATTGCGTCCCTACCCTGGGGGTGGCTAGTCCTATTTATAGGCAAAGGCCCTGGGCCTCTTCCCAAATATTGAGCGGGAAGGGCGCCAACAATTGGCCATTTTGAAGGGGAACATCTAGTACACTTACCCTGACTAAAGTTGGTCCTCGCCTGCCAAAGGCTCTGGTGGTGACGCTGGCTTGGGCTCCATAATGACTTCCTCCCTGCCGTTGGACTGGTCTTGGTCTTATTGCACCGAAACGGGTGCCTTTACTTGATGCTCTCGCCTGCGCTTGCTCCCTTTGCACCAAAGAGGAAAGGAGGACACTGCACGGGCTGGCGCCCGCCTGGCGCCCTTGGTCGTCATGGCTTGCGTCACGGGCACCTCGTGAGGTACCCCGCCTTGATCTCTCCGCCTCCTCGCGAGCCAACCTGATGAGGCCGTGCCTGAGGAAGCTCCGTGTCGTCCGCCCTGCAAGGCTTGGCCCCTCGCGAGGGTCTTGGGTCTGTGTTGATGAAGATGGGCCGTGCTGGGCCCCCTTTTGAGCCACGCCGCAGGCCGCAGGCAGGCAAGTCTGGGGACCCCCGTTCCCAGAACGCCGACAGTAGCCCCCGGGCCCAAGGCGCGCCCGGACTTGGCCGTGCATAGAGGCGAAAGGACAAGAGCAAAGTGCCGCGGGCCCTAACAGCCTGCGGCCTTGGGCGCCGCGTGGCGGTTGATTGGACGTGGGCATCTTTTGCAGGGGCGCGTGTAGTTAGCGTCCTTTTAGGATCTGTTCCCTGCAAGAATCAAAGACAAGTCCCGTGGGGGCTTGTAAGGTGCCTGTGATCCTGTTTGTTAATATAACCCTTGTCGTAGAATTGTGCAAGTTGCTCATTCCGTCTTAGCTCAGTTCTCCCTTTCGAACCTCACGAGGGCTTGGTGCTCTGCGCCGACAGGTCCCAGTCCCAAGGCGGCTTCAGTTGTCGCTGGTATGCCAGGTCGCGATGCCGTGGTCAAGGCCAGGAGGTGAGCGACCCGGGGTCCGGTAAGAGCCCCTGAGTCGCGATGCTCAGGAGGTCCCCTTTGGCGCTCAAGCAGCCGTCGTTCGGTGAGAAAGGAGAGTGGCGTCACTAACACGGGATTGCATTAGGTGCGGGGATGGTGCCACGGTAGCTGGTGCTTCCGGGTGGTGACTTATCTCGAGAATCAGGGACCGCTCTCTGGTGTGTCGCCGGGTCCGTGCATCGGCAAGCGTGAGGTTGCTCGGCGAGGTCCTCGCGTGTCCCTCCCCTCTCGCCTTTGCTCCCCTTTCTGCTCTATGTCCTCGGGTCCCGGCCCTCGAGCGAGTCTCAGCCGTCGCTGGTATGCTAGGTCGCGATGCCGTGGACAAGGCCAGAGGGTGAGGGCTGGAGAGCCAGCAGGAGCCCTGAGTCGCGATGCTCAGGCACCCCCCCTTTAACGTGCAAGCGGTTCGCGCGGATGAGAGTGAAGGAGAAACCGCAAGGGCCTCGCCTTACGCAGCTCCTTTAGGAGATCTTGTAGACCCATCATAGAAAGAACGAGGGGTTGCCATGACAATTAACAATCAGCCATTGGTTGCTTCCGAGGGGCGATGAGGCACTGAAGGCTTGACGAGGTGGCGCCATGCGGGGCTGCCGCGGCCAGAGCTCAGCCATTCAGGTTTGTCGGCGTTGCAGGGACGGACCCATGCGCAAGCGCCATGCCGTTTGAGAGCAGCTCCGTCAGTTGGCGTCAGTTGAGCGGGCAACTAGGTCAAACACATTAGCCGCGAAGGAGTGGATTCATTCAAATAGATGCTGGGAAGGCGGACATCTATGGGTCAGGCCCGAGCGACTTGGGGATGATGCAGCCCGTGGGGCACCCCCAACAAAGTAAGCTAACAACATGAAATAAAAGGGATACATGCCGCAGGGACGGTCCCACGCGGCCTGGGAATAATGCAGCCCTGGGGGGCGCTCCCAGCTGGAAATGAAACTTGAAAGATGTCACCTGATGATGTTGAGGACGAAGGAGTGTTGGTGTAGCAGACTCGGTGGGCTGCGGAAGCCGATCCTCACGAGCCCCTAGGCCAAGGGTCCTCGGGAGGCTCCGGAGGCGCTGGTGGCTCCTCGCGGACCATCTCCATCTCCTCCAGGGCTGCGGAATGCCTGGCCTCTTGAGCCTCCATGATGCCCCTCATGAGGCGCTGGTACGTGGCAGCCGCGTTCGGCAAGCCGTAAGGCATGCGAACGTAGCTGTGGGGTGGACCCTCGCAGCGCCCCACTCGCGAGGGCCAGAGGCGCTCCAGAGAGGCGACTCGATTGAGCCCTGGTATGTCGATGTAGACGCGCAGCCCACCATCCTCGCCTGGATGGGGAGCCACAGTTGGTAGGCGGTGGCCGCCTTTCATGACTCTTGACTCCTGTAGCTCCTGAATGGCCTTGCTGACGAACTCCTGAGGGTCTGGCCCTCCTTGCCTTACTCCTTCTTGAGGGAAACATGCTTTGAAACACGCCTCCATGTGGTGCCCAAGCGCCTCCCTCGTGACCTTAGCCAGGTCGGTGGCCCTCCAGGGGAGAGCCCCCGAGCCCTGCCTGAGGAGGGCACTGGGCGCGCTTTCCTATGCGATGGAAGGAGGTTCCCCCTGGGCAGGCGCAGGCCCTGAGGGGCCTGCCTCCTGAGGGGCCAGGACGGACGATGTCTTCTTCTTCTTGGGGGCGGTCTCGGGAAGCCTCCTGCTTCCGCGTTCCAGGTCTTCCAGTGATGCGGCCTGAAAAGCTCGTTCCAGGGAACACACCGCGTCCTTCTCTTCACAAGGCACCGTGATGACTCCGCCACTTCCTGGCATCTTGAGGACGTTGTAGCCGTGGTGAGTTACGGCCATGAACTTGGCCAGCGCTGGGTACCCAAGGATGGCGTTGTACGGCAGGCGAATGTTAGCGACGTCGAAATCGATGAGCTCGGTGCGGTAGTTGTCGCGTGCCCCAAAGGTGACAGGGAGGCGGACCTGCCCAATCGGGACCGTGGAGCCGTTGGTGACTCCGGAGAAAGGCTTGGTTGGCTGAAGCTGGTTGTAGGGCACTTGGAGATTGTTGAATGTTTCCACGGACAGGACGTTGAGCCCTGCCCCGCCATCGATGAGGGTCCTGGTGACCACCACGTTGCAGATGATTGGGGAATAAAGCATCGGGAGGACTCCGGCTGTGGCCGCACACTTGAGCTGATCTGCTGAGCTGAACGTGATGGCGCACGCCGACCACCTGAGAGGGCGCGTGGCTTCGAGCTTGGGGAGGACTGCATTCACTTCGCGGGCGAACTGCTTGAAGATGCGTTGAGAGGCTGGGGCTTGAGCCCCGCCCAGGATGCAGGCGATCGCGCGCGGCTCCTGGAAGCCCCCAGCCCCCTCGTCCTGATGGCGGTCCTCGTTTCTCCTTGGCCGCGGCGGTAGCGGAGGGAGGTCTGCGTTGCCTTGCGGGCGATCCTCACGAGGTTGATCCCTCCAGTCTCCCTCGTGAGGCGGGTCTTGCCAGCGATCCTCGCGAGGTTGATCGCGCCACCCTTGGCGCGGGCCGCGGTCTTCCCAGCGTCCTGCGTTCCTTCCTTCCTCCTCGACCGTAGCCCCGGTCACCGTGGTCGGGGCGACGGCCGATCCTTCCTTCTCGCACGGCTCCGAGCTCTTGACGTTCATTGGTGTTGTGGGTGTGGAGGTCGTGGTACACACAGTACCGACTGCCCTTGGAAGATTCGGGCTGATCTCTGCCCCGCTTGGTGTCTAGTTCTGCCGCGAGCACGGCAGCCCCCTTGCGCTTCACATCCTTGGCCTTGGGCTTCTTCTCTTCTGGGTCTGCGGCAGGCAGCTCGAGGAGGGAGAGACGCCCTTCCTCAGCCCTGGCGCACTTGGTTGCCAAGTTGAACAACTCCAAGGAAGTGCACAGGTCTTCATGCATCGCCAGCTCCTCCTTCATGTTGACGTCGCGCACGCCGTCGGAGAAGGCTGAGATGATGGCCTTCTCGGTCACCTTGGGAATCTTGAGGCGTGCGTTGTTGAAGCGCTGGATGTACTTCTGCAGGGTCTCTCCGGGTTGTTGCTTGATGCGGCGCATGTCGCTCACGGCAGGTGGCCGGTCGCGAGTACCTTGGAAGTTGGCGATGAAGCGGGTGCGCATCTCGTCCCAGGAGGAGATCATGCCTGGAGCCAAGTTCAGGAGCCAAGTGCGGGCCCCGTCCTTGAGCGCCATGGGAAACTAGTTCGCCATGACCTTCTCGTCTCCGTTGGCAGCTTCGATGCCCAGCTCATAGAGCTGGAGGAACTCCGCAGGGTCGGCCGTGCCGACGTAACGAGGAGGCAGGTCTGGCTTGAACTTGTCGGGCCATGCGATGCTGCGTAGCTCGGTGGTGAAGGCACGACAGCCTACTGTGGCCACGGGAGGCCTTGGGTGATGGAGAGCTTGGTCTTGCATGTCCCCACGCGCTGCAGCTGGGAGCAGCGCGGGGTCTTGACGTGCGGGAGCAGGAGCATGGCCGCGACGTGCTGGAGCAGGGAGCGCCCGGGCAGCTTCTTGCGGGCGAGGGACTTCTTGCCATCTCTGCTCTTGCTGCGCTGGCACCTGACGGAGCGGGTTCCGCCCAGGGGCCACGCACCTTGGAGCCATGGCGCCTTCTTGAGGTGGAGGCGGCTCGGGTGCCCCCGGAGCTTCGTCGCCCACGTGGGGCGGGGTGCGGTGCAACAGAACGAATGACGCAGGAAAGCCCCCTGCGGTGCGGACAAGCTCGGCGACGCGGTCGAGCCATTCTTCGTAGACGTCGTCGACGGGACGGTAGTGCAGGAGCTCGTTTGCCGCGATGTGCGCAGCTCGAGCCTCCCTGGGTGCACGGAGCGTGCGGGACGAAGAACCAGCTGGGGTGAGCGAGGGAGTAGCGGCGCGGCCGTCTTGCCGCACGGACGGATGCTGAGACGATGCTTGCTGCTCGTTCCCCGCCGGGCCGGTGGCGGCGTTGACGGCAGGTGACGGGGAACGGCGAGGACGCCCGCCGACAGGAGCCGTCTGGGCGACGCGGGAAGCGAGAGCGGCCCAGCGCTCGGCGCAGGCCCAACGAGCGTCAGACATGGACGCGATGGTCGGAGGAGAACGGGGTGGTGGAAGACGAATTCCGGCGCACCCCTACCTGGCGCGCCAAATGTCGGATTTCGGGTTCCGGCAGACCCTTGAGGTTCGAACACTGGGGTGCGCACGGAGATTTCGCCTTCTACCTACCTGCGCCCCACCGCCATGCTAAGATCTAAGCTATGGAAAGAACAACACAAGAGACACGGAGTTTATGCTGGTTCGGGCCACCGTTGTGGAGTAATACCCTACTCCAGTGTGTGGTGTGGTGGATTGCCTCTTGGGCTGATGATGATGAGCAATACAAGGAAGAACAGCCTCGCGAGGGTCTGTTCTTGGCTGGGGGGATGAACTGCTAGGAGTTCAGTTGCCCTTCTCTCCCTCTCTCTCTGTGTGATGCTCCTCGATCCGATCCTAGCTAGTTTCTCTCTTGGCTTCTAGATTCTCCCTTCTTGATTGCCCCCTACCCTGGGGGTGGCTAGTCCTATTTATAGGCAAAGGCCCTGGGCCTCTTCCCAAATATTGAGTGGGAAGGGCGCCAACAATTGGCCATTTTGAAGGGGAACATCTGGTACACTTATCCTGGCTAAAGTTGGTCCTCGCCTGCCAAAGGCTCTGGTGGTGATGCTGGCTTGGGCTCTACAATGACTTCCTCCCTGCCGTTGCACTGGTCTTGGTCTCATTGCACCGAAACGGGTGCCTTTACTTGATGCTCTCGCCTGCGCTTGCTCCCTTTGCACCAAAGAAGAAAGGAGGACACTGCGCGGCCTGGCGCCCGCCTGGCGCCCTTGGTCGTCATGGCTTGCGTCACGGGCACCTCATGAGGTACCCCGCCTTGATCTCTCCGCCTCCTCGCGAGCCAGCCTGATGAGGCCGTGCCTGAGGAAGCTCCGTGTCGTCCGCCCCACGAGGCTTGGCCCCTCGCGAGGGTCTTGGGTCTGTATTGATGAAGATGGGCCGCGCTGGGCCCCCTTTTGAGCCACGCCGCAGGCCGCAGGCAGGCAAGTCTGGGGACCCCCGTTCCCAAAACGCCGACAGCAGTAGCTTAGGGTAATAGACCCCACGTTACAGGTACATATTAGTAGTAGCGCGTGTAGTGGCTACCAACGCTACTATTATGTGGGCCCCACGGTATCCCCGATGAAGCCGTAGTAGCAGCGTCGGTCCACAACATAAGCTACTGCCAAGGGTGCTAGATGTAGCGCGGGATTTGTACCAAGCCTAGCACTACTGGTACACGGAGCCAGTTGGTACATCTCAGTTAGTAGCGCTGGCTTTGTGGCCCACACTACAGGTTCTGCCTTTAGTAGTAGCATTGTCGGTGTCAAAACCTGCGGATCTCGGGTAGGGGGTCCCGAACTGTGCGTCTAAGGCGGATGATAACAGGAGGCAGGGAACACGATGTTTTACCCAGGTTCTGGCCCTCTTGATGGAGGTAAAACCCTACGTCCTGCTTGATTTATTCTTGATGGTATGAATATTACAAGAGTTGATCTACCAAGAGATCGAAAAGGTTAAACCCTAGAAGCTAGCCTATGGTATGATTGTATGTTGTCCTACGGACTAAAACCCTCCGGTTTATATAGACACCGGAGAGGGCTGGGGTTACACAAAGTCGGTTACAAAGGAGGAGATATACATATCCGTATTGCCTAGCTTGCCTTCCACGCCAAGTAGGGTCCCATCCGGACACGAGACAAAGTCTTCAATCTTGTATCTTCGTAGTCCAACAGTTCGGCCAAAGGATATAGTCCGGCTGTCCGGAGACCCCCTAATCCAGGACTCCCTCAGTAGCCCCTGAACCAGGCTTCAATGACGATGAGTCCGGCGCGCAATATTGTCTTCGGCATTGCAAGGCGGGTTCCTCCTCCGAATACACCACAGAAGAATTTGAATATAAGGATAGTGTCCGACCCTGCAAAATAAGTTTCACATACCACCGTAGAGAGAATAATATTTCCACAAATCTAATCTGCTGCCACGTTTTGGCAACATGACATTATGCCGTGGCCCGGTAATTATTCGAACCATTTCCTTTAACTAGCCCCGCACATAACGCGAGGCAGTTTTTTGACACGTCTTGTCAAAGCAGAGATCATGTCCCCCTTATTACGGGATTCTCATCAATATGGGCGTGGGTAACCCAACCGTGCCATCGATTATGGCGCTTGGGGATAAACGAGTTTTACCAGGCTAGTGGGGGCGCATAGTTTCGGCCGCCCTTATAAAGGGACAATGTTTAATCTTTTTCTACCCACGCCTTCTTCCTCCTTGCCCATCCATTCTTGCACACTCGAGCTCCAACTCCCAAGTACACATCCTTCCCCTCAACCTTCTCCAATCATGTCCAGAGCGGGAGGCAAATGGATGGCTTCCTCCGTTACGGAGGGACACATCAAGAAGCTGCACAGAGCCGGATACTTAGCCGCGAACATCGCGCATCGGCTGCCCGCTGTGGGGCAGATCATTCCTACCCCTGAACCTCACGAGAGGGTAGTCTTCCTCCACCACTTCCTCCGCGGACCCGGGTTTCCCCTCCATCCATTCGTCCATGGTCTCATGTTCTACTACAGGCTGGACTTCCATGATCTGGCCCCGAACTTCATCCTCAACATCTCAGCGTTCATTGTCGTGTGTGAGGCTTTCCTCCGCATCCAGCCCCACTTCGGGATGTGGTTAAAGACCTTCAATATCAAGCCGAAGGTGGTGGGAGGCCAACAAGCAGAATGCGGCGGAGCCATGGTGGGCAAGATGCCCAACATCATATGTCTTGAAGGCTCCTTCGTGGAGACCATAAAGGGGTGGCAATCGGCGTGGTTCTACATCACCGAGCTATGCGACACCAACTGGGTGGCTGCCCCTGAGTTTCGATCCGGAATCCCCACGCGGCTCACCTCTTGGAAAGAGAAGGGCCTGTCCTGGGGTTCATCGGTGGAGCTGGACGGACTCCAGAAATGTATCCAGAATATGGTGAGCAAGAAGCTCAAGCTTGTCAACATAGTCCAAGTCATGCTCATCCGCCGGATCCTCCCGTGTCAACAACGGGATTTCAACTTGTGGGAGTTCGACCCAGCCCAGCACCAGACTCTGAGCGAGCTCTTCGATACGACGCACAAAGACGTCTGGAGGGTGCTGTTCAAGGGCGCCGAGGTCCCTCCCTTTCTCACCGAGGACCGTGGGCTAAGAGCGAAGCGCCGAGCACATTCGGTGAGTTCTATACATCTGGTAGGATATTTTATTTCCCCTTGCTTAATCATGTGCGGGGTCTGAACTCCATGCCTTTGACAGGACTGGGTGGAGACGTCGGGGCAGATTAACTATCCGGCCCCTCTGCCCGAAGACACTACGGACGCTCTCCTGACGGAGATGCTGACTCCGGTGCCTTACAAGGTGCCGGAGAAGGCCAAGAAGGCCAAGGGAACCCAAAAGGGTTCCCGACGCCAGGTGTTATCGGATTCATCGTCCGATAACGCCGCGACGCACTCCTCTCCCGAAGACGAGGAGGAGGATGAAGATGCTCCCCCTCTAGTCGGGGGAGACAAGAAAAGGAAGGCCGCCCCAACCGGGGGGGGGGGGGCGAAGGGTCCAAGAAGGGAAGGACCCTCCTTCAGTACTACTCCACCACCGCCGCCGAAGGCAAAGACGAGAGGCTGCTTAGGGCCAAGCCCATGGCGAAGTCGTAAGTATTTGGATGCCAGAGTAATTCATAGCATACCTCTGTCGCACTGCTTCTCCTAACGCCGAATTATGATTATGCAGACCGCCACGAGCCCGTATCGACGTATCGTCGGACGGCTCCATGGGCTCGTCGGATATGGATAGCGATCCACTTCCGACCGCCACCTCCCCTTGCCCTATGGACAACGCCGAGGTATTGTCTCAAGAGGCACTGGGTCGAGGGGAGACAGTCCCGGAGGCGCCTCGAGGTGACCTCCCGGATTCTGGGAGCAGAGGGAGCAAGGCTCCCGAGGGCTCTGAGTTCGGCCCTCAGCCGAACACCACGCCCGAACCCCCAGTGGTTCCAGACTCGGGTAGGCGGCCTCCTTCCAAAAGGGGCAAGACGCCTGTGTCGGTGATCTCTGTCCATCCAGAGGCACCGGACAATCTGCTGGGAGCGCTTCGCAGCGCTTCCATCGACGAAGAGCACTGATACGTCTCCAACGTATCTATAATTTTTAATTGCTCCATGCTATATTATCTACTGTTTTGGACTATATTGGGCTTTATTTTCCACTTTTATATTATTTTTGTGACTAACCTATTAACCGGAGGCCCAGCCCAGAATTGCTGTTTTTTTGCCTATTTCAGTGTTCCAAAGAAACGGAATATCAAACGGAGTCCAAACGGGATGAAACCTTCGGAAACGTGATTTTCTCACCGAACATGATCCAGGAGACTTGGACCCTACGCCAAGGCATCAGAGAGGCAGTCACGAGGGTGGGGGCGCCCCCCTAGGGCGCGCCCCCCTGCCTCATGGGCCCCTCGATGCTCCACCGACGTACTCCTTCCTCCTATATATACCTATGTACCCCCAAACGATCAGAACAGGAGCCAAAAACCTAATTCCACCGCCGCAACTCTCTGTATCCACGAGATCCCATCTTGGGGTGTTTCGGAGCTCCGCCGGAGAGGGCCGTCATCACGGAGGGCTTCTACATCATCATAGCCTCTCCGATGAAGTGTGAGTAGTTTACCTCAGACCTTCGGGTCCATAGTTAGTAGCTAGATGGCTTCTTCTCTCTTTTTGGATCTCAATACAAAGTTCTCCCCCTCTCTTGTGGAGATCTATTCGATGTAATCTTCTTTTTGCGGTGTGTTTGTTGAGACCGATGAATTGTGGGTTTATGATCAAGTCTATCTATGAATAATATTTGAATCTTCTCTGAATTCTTTTATGTATGATTGGTTATCTTTGCAAGTCTCTTCGAATTATCCGTTTGGTTTGGCCAACTAGATTGGTAGTTCTTGCCATGGGAGAAGTGCTTAGCTTTGGGTTCGATCTTGCGGTGTCCTTTCCTAGTGATAGAAGGGGCAGCAAGGCACGTATTGCATCGTTGCCATCAAGGATAACAAGATGGGGTTTATTTCATATTGCATGAATTTATCTCTCTACATCATGTCATCTTGCTTAAGGCATTACTCTATTTTTAACTTAATACTCTAGATGCATGCTGGATAGCGGTCGATGAGTGGAATAATAGTAGTAGATGCAGAATTGTTTCGGTCTACTTGTCACGAACGTGATGCCTATATACATGATCATGCCTAGATATTCTCATAACTATGCTCAATTCTGTCAATTGCTCAACAGTAATTTGTTCACCCACCGTAGAATACTTATGCTCTTCAGAGAAGCCACTAGTGAAACCTATGGCCCCGAGTCTATTCTCGTCATATCAATCTCCATCACTTTAATCTTGCTTTGCTTTTTTACTTTGCCTTTACTTTCTACTTTGCATCTTTATACCAAAAATACCAAAAATATTATATCTATCAGATCTCACTCTGGTAAGTGACCGTGAAGGGATTGAAAACCCCTAATCGCGTTGGTTGTGAGTAGCTATCGTTTTGTGCAGGTACGAGGGACTTGAGCATGGCCTCCTACTGGATTGATACCTTGGTTCTCAAAAACTGAGGGAAATACTTACACTACTCTGCTGCATCATCCCTTCCTCTTCGGGGAAAACCAACGCAAGCTCAAGAGGTAGCAAGAAGGATTTCTGGCGCCGTTGCCGGGGAGTCTATGCAAAAAGTCAACATACCAAGTACCCATCACAATCCCTGTCTCTCACATTACATTATTTGCCATTTGCCTCTCGTTTTCCTCTCCCCCACTTCACCCTTGCCATTTTATTTGCCCTCTCTCTCTCTCTCTCTATCCTCCCTCTCTTTTTCTGTTTTCCTCTTTTCCCTCGCCATGTCAGAACCAAAAAGAGTTGGGGGTTCTCTCCCAAGTTCTAGTGCTTTAGACAATCCTGCTATCTTATCTAAACTCATAAATCGGAATGCTATAGAACAACTTGCCGGAGTTATCAATGAGAACCTTAGTATTGATGAAGATGATTCTGGAATTTTTCGTTATTTACTTGATGAATCTTTGAAAGATGCTTGGGATAGGCTGTTAAGGATCCGAGCTAGCTATGTACCCCAATATCAAATTGAGGTTTACTTAAAAAGCTTTTATGTTGGGCTACCCCTTCGTTCAAACAAGTTTTAGATTCTATTTTCGAGGGGGGTTTTCTTGAAGGGGACCCCATAGATACCTACGAGAGGATGAAAACTATATTTGGGTACCCCATTAATGAGAAAACTGAAATCACATCTCTCTTGCTTTCTTACCAAAACGAATCTATTAAAGAGATAAAAGCTAGCCTAGATGCCAATTTCCGCAACATTCTTAATCTTTCTTCTACCATTAATGGACATTTACTTTGCCAAAATAGAAAGATTAATTCCATAGATAACAAGTTTTCTCTCTTTCTCTCTAAAACCAAGAATGGCAATACCTAGATCTATCCTCGCTTTTATGCCTAGCTAGGGGCGTTAAACGATAGCGCTTGTTGGGAGGCAACCCAATTTTATTTTTATTCCTTGCTTTTTTCTCCTGCTTAGTAATAAATAAATTATCTAGCCTCTTTTTTGGTTGTGTTTTTTTTTGTTTAATTAGTGTTTGTGCCAAGTAGAACTGTTGGGAAGACTTGGGGAAAGTCTTGTTGATCTTGCTGTAAAAAACAGAAACTTTAGCGCTCACGAGAACTGATGCCATTTTTATTTGAAGAGTGCTATTTAGTTAATTATTTTTTAAGATGATTAATAGATAAATTTCTCACGTCCAGCAATTTATTTTAGAATTTTTGGGGTTCCAGATCTTGCGCTAGCTACAGATTACTACAGACTGTTCTGTTTTTGACAGATTCTGTTTTTCGTGTGTTGTTTGCTTATTTTGATGAATCTATGGTTAGTAAAATAGTTTATAATCCATAGAGAAGTTGGAATAAAGTAGGTTTAACACCAATATAAATAAAAAATGAGTTCATTACAGTACCTTGAAGTGGTCTTTTGTTTTCTTTCGCTAATGGAGCTCACGAGTTTTCTACTTTAAGTTTTGTGTTGTGAAGTTTTCAAGTTTTGGGTGAATTCTTGTGATGGATTATGGAACAAGGAGTGGCAAGAGCCTAACCTTGGGGATGCCCATGGCACCCCCAACATAATCCAAGGACACCAAAAAGTCAAAGCTTGGGGATGCCCCGGAAGGCATCCCCTCTTTCGTCCACTTCCATCGGTAATTTACTTGGAGCTATATTTTTATTCACCAACATGATATGTGTTTTGCTTGGAGCGTCTTGTATTATTTGTGTCTTTGGTTGTTAGTGTGCCACAATCATCCTTTCTGTACACAACTTTGGAGAGATCCATACATGAATTAAAATTTGATAGAATACTCTATGTGCTCAACTTATATCTTTTGAGCTAAGTAGTTTTGCTCTATGTGCTTCACTTATATCTTTTGAGCATTATAATTTTGCTCTATGTGCTTCACTTATATCTTTTGAGCGCTATAATTTTGCTCTATGTGCTTCACTTAGATCTTTTAGAGCACGGTGGTGGATTTGTTTTAAAGAAACTATTGATCTCTCATGCTTCACTTAAATTATTTTGAGAGTCTCTTAATAGCATGGTAATTTGCTTAATAATAATATGCTTGGTATTCAAGATTTGTGGAACTTTCTTTTGACTGTGTTGAATACTAAGAAAAGATTGAAACTTGATAATTGTTTTGAGATATGGAGGTGATAATATTAAAGCCATGCTAGTTGAGTAGTTGTGAATTTAAAGAATACTTATGTTAAAGTTTGTGATTCTCGTAGCATGCACGCATGGTGAACCGTTATGTGATGAAGTCGGAGCATGATTTATTTATTGATTGTCTTCCTTATGAGTGTCGGTCGGGGACGAGCGATGGTCTTTTCCTACCAATCTATCCCCCTAGGAGCATGCGCGTAATACTTTGCTTTGATAACTTCTAGATTTTTGCAATAAGTATATGAGTTCTTTATGACTAATGTTGAGTCCATGGATTATACGCACTCTCACCCTTCCAACTTTGCTAGCCTCTCTAATACCGCGCACCTTTCGCCGGTATCATACACCTACCATATACCTTCCTCAAAACAGCCAGCATACCTACCTATTATGGCATTTCCATAGCCATTCCGAGATATATTTCCATGCAACTTTCCACTGTTTATTATGACACACTCCATCATTGTCATATTGCATATCCTGGTACACCACCGGAGGCATTCATATAGAGTCATATTTTGTCCTAAATATCGAGTTGTAATTGTTGAGTTGTAAGAAAAATAGAAGTGTGATGATCATCATTATTAGAGCATTGTCCCAAGTGAGGAAAGAATGATAGAGACTATGATTCCCCCATAAGTTGGGCGGAGACTCCGGACGAAAAATAAAAAAAATAAAAAAAGAGGCCAAAGAAGCCCAAATAAAAAGAGGCCATAAAAAAGGAGAAAAGGCCCAAATAAAAAAAATGAGAGAAAAAGAGAGAAGGGACAATGTTACTATCCTTTTACCACACTTGTGCTTCAAAGTAGCACCATGATCTTCATAGTAGAGAGTCTCTCATGTTATCAATTTCATATACTAGTGGGAATCTTTCATTATAGAACTTGGCTTGCATATTCCAATGATGGGATTACTCAAATTGCCCTAGGTCTTCGTGAGCAAGCAAGTTGGATGCACACCCACTTAGTTTCTTTTTGAGCTTTCATATACTTATAGCTCTAGTGCATCCGTTGCATGGCAATCCCTACTCACTCATATTGATATCTATTGATGGGCATCTCCATAGCCCGTTGATACGCCTAGTTGATGTGAGACTATCTTCTCCTTTTTGTCTTCTCCACAACCACCATTCTATTCCACCTATAGTGCTATATCCATGGCTCACGCTCATGTATTGCGTGAAGATTGAAAAAGTTTTGAAAAAGTTAGAGTATGAAACAATTGCTTGGCTTGTCATCGGGGTTTTGAATGATTTAAATACTTTGTGTGGTGAAGATAGAGCATATCCAGACTATATGATTTTGTAGGGATAACTTTCTTTGGCCATGTTATTTTGAGAAGACATAATTGCTTTGTTAGTATGCTTGAAGTATTATTATTTTTATGTCAATATAAAATTTTGTCTTAAATCTTTCGAATCTGAATATTCATATCACAATTAAGAATATTTACATTGAAATTATGCCAAGTAGCACTCCGCATCAAAAATTCTCTTTTTATCATTTACCTACTCGAGGACGAGCAGGAATTAAGCTTGGGGATGCCTGATACGTCTCCAACTTATCTATAATTTTTGATTGCTCCATGCTATATTATCTATTGTTTTGGACTATATTGGGCTTTATTTTCCACTTTTATATTATTTTTGGGACTAACCTATTAACCGGAGGCCCAGCCCAGAATTGCTGTTTTTTGCCTATTTCAGTGTTTCGAAGAAACGGAATATCAAACGGAGTCCAAACGGAATGAAACCTTCAGAAACGTGATTTTCTCACCGAACTTGATCCAGGAGACTTGGACCCTATGCCAAGGCATCAGAGAGGAGGTCATGAGGGTGGGGGGTGCCCCCCCTAGGGCGTGCCCCCTGCCTCGTGGGCCCCTCGATGCTCCTCCGACGTACTCCTTCCTCCTATATATACCTACGTACCCCCAAACGATCAGAATAAGAGCCAAAAACCTTATTCCACCGCCGCAACTTTCTGTATCCACGAGATCCCATCTTGGGGCCTGTTCCGGAGCTCCGCCGGAGAGGGCCGTCATCACGGAGGGCTTCTACATCATCATAGCCTCTCCGATGAAGTGTGAGTAGTTTACCTCAGACCTTCGGGTCCATAGTTAGTAGCTAGATGGCTTATTCTCTCTTTTTGTATCTCAATACAAAGTTCTTCCCCCTCTCTTGTGGAGATCTATTCGATGTAATCTTCTTTTTGCGGTGTGTTTGTTGAGATCGATGAATTGTGGGTTTATGATCAAGTCTATCTATGAATAATATTTGAATCTTCTCTGAATTCTTTTATGTATGATTGGTTATCTTTGCAAGTCTCTTCGAATTATCCATTTGGTTTGGCCAACTAGATTGGTAGTTCTTGCCATGGGAGAAGTGCTTAGCTTTGGGTTCGATCTTGCGGTGTTCTTTCCCAGTCATAGAAGGGGCAGCAAGGCACATATTGCATCGTTGCCATCGAGGATAACAAGATGGGGTTTATTTCATATTGCATGAATTTATCTCTCTACATCATGTCATCTTGCTTAAGGCGTTACTCTGTTTTTAACTTAATACTCTAGATGCATGCTGGATAGCGGTCGATGAGTGGAGTAATAGTAGTAGATCCAGAATCGTTTTGGTCTACTTGTCACGGACGTGATGCCTATATACATGATCATGCCTAGATATTCTCATAACTATGCTCAATTCTGTCAATTGATCAACAATAATTTGTTCACCCGCCGTAGAATACTTATGCTCTTGAGAGAAGCCACTAGTGAAACCTATGGCCCCCGGGTCTATTCTCATCATATCAATCTCCATCACTTTAATCTTGCTTTGCTTTTTACTTTGCCTTTACTTTTTACTTTGCATCTTTATACCAAAAATACCAAAAATATTATATCTATCAGATCTCACTCTCGTAAGTGACCGTGAAGGGATTGATAACCCCTAATCGCGTTGGTTGCGAGTAGCTATCGTTTTATGCAGGTACGAGGGACTTGAGCGTGGCCTCCTACTGGATTGATACCTTGGTTCTCAAAAACTGAGGGAAATACTTACGCTACTCTGCTGCATCATCCCTTCCTCTTCGGGGAAAACCAACGCAAGCTCAAGAGGTAGCAAGCACCGCACTATTATGAGTGCGATAGTCCAGAAGGTTCAGTCCGCCAAGAGCGGACTGACTGAAGCCTGTGCCAGCCTTCTAACCGGCTTTGAGGTAAGTTTTTGAAATATAGGAAAAATATTACTGCATAGACAGTAGCCCCTGATGCTCTGTTCGGTGTTCAAAAAGAAAAGCCGAACAGAGGATCAAACAATATAGCAAGAGTCTAATATAAGTATGTCTATATGCGTATGCAGGCTTCGCTGTTGGCCTCTGCCGCAGTGACTGCGGAGGTTGCCGTGCTGAAGGAGGACCTTAAAGGGTCCAAGGACGAGCTCGACCTTGCCAAGAGGCAGCTCGAGGAGAACAAAGGTAAGTAGTACCTAGTCTATGAATATGTATAAAAAGAATGCGATTGCAAAATGACAGGATCATCATAAATTTGCCAGTGGCCACGACAGAGGTGGCGACCCTGAAGCAAGTGCTATCCGAGGCCGAAAACAAAGCGGCCCAGGAGCGCACCGAGCGGGAGAGGCATGAGGCTCGGGTGGGCGAGGTGTAGCAAGAGCTCCATGCTCTCGTGAAGAAGCACGAGGTGTTGGAGCTTGACTTGAAGACGCGAGAGTCCGAGCTTGTCGCGGCCCTCGAGAGCGCAAAGAGTGCCAAGGCCGAAGCCCAAAAGGCCCTCCAGGAGATAGATGCGATGAAGAAGATAGCAGCGGGTAAGGCATTATATATGCAAAGCAAGCATGTGAAAGTGAATTACTTGTTACTTACCCGAATCCGGAGCTCTCCAGGAGCATTCGCAGATTTGCCCCGCAGCGTGTCGGATGCCGCACAGTTTTACCAGGCCGAGGAGGGAAGCTCAACGGAGAAGCTGTTATGGTCTCAGTATACTGGGACCGAACAACCGATGCCTCTGAGCGACCAGCTGAAGCAACTGGTCGAGCTGCACAAGGCGGCCGGACAGGCCATGAAGCGCTTTATAGTCCGGATGTGGCCTGGTGATGCCCTCCCCAATAGCTACTTCGGCCTGGTGAGTGATGACCCACAAGTATAGGGGATCTATCATAGTCCTTTCAGTAAATAAGAGTGTCGAACCCAACGAGTAGCAGAAGGAAATGATCAGCGGTTTTCAGCAAGGTATTCTCTGCAAGTACTGAAATAAGTGGTAACAGATAGTTTTGTGATAGGATAAATTGTAACGAGCAACAAGTACCAAAAGTAAATAAAGTGCAGCAAGGTGGCCCAATCCTTTTGTAGCAAAGGACCAGCCGGGACAAACTCTTATAATAGGAAAAGCCCTCCCGAGGACACATGGTAATATCGTCAAGCTAGTTTTCATCACGTTCATATGATTCGCGTTCGATACTTTGATAATTTGATATGTGGGTGGACCGGTGCTTGGGTGATATTCTTACTTGAACAAGCATCCCACTTATGATTAACCTCTATTACAAGCATCCGCAACTACAATAAAAGTATTAAGGTAAACCTAACCATAGCATGAATCATATGGATCCAAATCGGCCCCTTACGAAGCAACGCATAAACTAGGGTTTAAGCTTCTGTCACTCTAGCAACCCATCATCTACTTATTACTTCCCAATGCCTTCCTCTAGGCCCAAATAATGGTGAAGTGTTATGTAGTCGACGTTCACATAACACCACTAGAGGCTAGACAACATACATCTTATCAAAATATCAAACGAATACCAAATTCACATGACTACTCATAGCAAGACTTCTCCCTTGTCCTCGGGAACGAACGTAATTACTCACAAAGCATATTCATGTTCATAATCAGAGGGGTAATAATATGCATATAGGATCTGAACATATGATCTTCCACCAAATAAACCAACTAGCATCAACTACAAGGAGTAATCAACACTACTAGCAACCTACTAGCACCAATCCCGGACTTTGAGACAAGAATTGGATACAAGAGATGAACTAGGGTTTGGAGATGAGATGGTGCTGGTGAAGATGTTGATGGAGATTGCCCTCTCCCGATGAGAGGAGCGTTGGTGATGACGATGGTGATGATTTCCCCCTCCCGGAGGGAAGTTTCCCCGGCAGAACAGCTCTGCCGGAGCTCTAGATTGGATCCGCCAAGGTTCCGCCTCGTGGCGGCGGAGTCTCGTCCCGAAAAGTTCCTCCTTATTTTTTTCTCATCGAAAGACCTCATATAGGAGAAGATGGGCGTCGGAGAGCCACCAGGGGGCCCACGAGGTAGGGGGCGCGCCCTAGGGGGGGCGCCCCCCACCCTCGTGAGCAGGGTGTGGTCCCCCTGGCCTTCATCTTTGGCGTGGATTTTTCTTTATTTCTTTTAAGACGTTCCGTGGAGTTTCAGGACTTTTGGAGTTGCGCAGAATAGGTCTCTAATATTTGCTCCTTTTCCAGACCAGAATTCCAACTGACGGCATTCTCCCTCCTTATGTAAACCTTGTAAAATAAGAGAGAATAGCCATAAGTATTGTGACATAAAGTGAAATAACAGTCCATAATGCAATAAATATCGATATAAAAGCATGATGCAAAATGGACGTATCAACTCCCCCAAGCTTAGACCTCGCTTGTCCTCAAGCAAAAAGTCGATAACAATAAATATGTCCTGATGTTTAGAGGTAGAGGCGTCGATAAAAATAAAATACGGACATGAAGGCATCATGATTATTCTCATAACAGCAACATATATAGATTTTGTCATATGATTACTTATGTTCAAGTGATGATCTATTCACAATGCAAAAGTATAAATCATAAACCTTATTGGGCTCCGACAAACTATAATCTCAGTCATTGAAGCAATTGCAATTTATCATAACATCGGAAAGAGTCTATGTCAGAGCTAAAAAGCAAGTCCACATACTCAACTATCATTTAGTCCTCCATAATTGCTAACACTCACGCGATACTTGTGGTTACGGAGTTTTAATCGGACACAGAGAAAGATAGGGGCTTATAGTTTTGCCCCACAACCTTTTACCTCAAGGGTAATGTCAACAATAATGGTTCATGCTCCCCTACATCCAATTAGATATATATATCATGTTCTTTCCAACATGCTGAGCTTGCCAAAGGATAAAATGAAAAAGAAAAGGTGAAGATCACCATGACTCTTGCATAAGGTAGAAGATAATAATAAAGGATAGGCCCTTCGCAGAGGGAAGCAGAGGTTGCCATGCGCTTTTATGGTTGGATATATAAAATCTCAATGCGAAAGAACGTCACTTTATATTGCCCCTTGTGATATGAACCTTTATTATGCAGTCCGTCGCTTTTATTACTTCCACATCACAAGATCGTATAAAGCTTATTTCTCCCACACCAATCAATCATACATATTTAGAGCAATTTTTATTGCTTTGCACCGATGACAACTTACTTGAAGGATCTTACTCAATCCATAGGTAGATATGGTGGACTCTCATGGCAAAACTGGTTTAAGGGTATTTGGAAGCACAAGTAGTATTTCTACTTGGTGCTGAGAATTTGGCTAGCATGAGGGGGAAAGGCAAGCTCAACAAGTTAGAGGATCCATGACAACATACTTTATCTCAGATATAAGAAATACATAACTCATTACGTTGTCTTCCTTGTCCAACATCAACTCTTTAGCATGTCATATTTTAATGAGTGCTCCCAATCATAAAAGATGTCAATGATAATATATCTATATGTGAAAACCTCTCTTTCCTTATTACTTCCTATTAATTGCAACAATGACCAAAGCTATGTCTGCCAACTCCCAACAACTTTTAATCATCATACTCTTTCTATGTGAAGTCATTACTCTCAATAAGATCAATATGAACTTTTTGTTTCTTTTTATTCTTTTTCTCTTTTCTTTTATTCACCCAAGATCATGGCAAAATAATCAAGCCCTTGACTCAACACTAATCTTTATTATATATAGCTCACGGACTCGATTACATAGAGAGATCATAAAGCAAAACTCAAAACTAGATCATGCCATAAACTTTATTCTACTAGATCAAGATACTACTAATAGGATCGAACTAAGAAAAACGGTAAAGATAGGAGTTGTGATTGTGATACGATACCGGGGCACCTCCCCCAAGCTTGGCAGTTGCCAAGGGGAGTGCCCATACCCATGTGATTATATCTCCTTGGTTGGTGAAGAAGGTGGAGGTGTTGTTGATGATGCGGGCTTGTCATCCATCTTCCAAGGCATAGGTTCACCATCATAGAAGGATGATCGAGTCTCCGGAATTCTCGAATCTGCAGCCAAACTCAT
Source organism: Triticum aestivum (assembly GCF_018294505.1). Classification (NCBI taxonomy): domain Eukaryota; kingdom Viridiplantae; phylum Streptophyta; class Magnoliopsida; order Poales; family Poaceae; genus Triticum; species Triticum aestivum. Next base: position 4,739,032 of record NC_057806.1, read on the forward strand.
TCTTTTGAATCTATATTCATACTCATAGTTTTGGTTTTGCAGGTCATAGATTTGGGCTTGGAGGTGCTCGATCTTCTCATATAGCTTGAAGATGGCCTCCTCGGTGTTCTTGGCATCCGGCTTGTAGTTTTTAGTGAACTCCACGAGCATCGTGTGGCTAGCGTTGATTCCACGCTCCACCATCCCCTGGCACTTGAAAACTTGTTGCTCCATTGCTTTGAGCCTCGTCTCCACGCTTCCGGTTCCCTTTGGTCCCTCAACATCGCGGATGTGCAACAACCCATCACGCATCTCAATGGCTTGAGGGTGTCGCAGCACCTCTGCAAGGTAAGGGTTGATGACCTTCTCGAAGAACTTGTCCTTGGAAGCACTTGGGGAAGTCATGATAATCTAGATCTGTCAGAAAAACAGCTCGAAACAAAGACCGGAGATTTTTGCGTGATACGGGAGTCAAAACCCCCGGGAGATTATATAATGATTTTTTACCGACCAGAATATGTAACGTGCAAGAAAATGGAGTCCGGAAGGCACACGAGGTGCTCACGAGGTAGGGGGCACGCCCAGGGGGGTAGGGCGTGCCCACCACCCTCGTGTCCTTCCCGGACTGCTACTTATTTTTCTATTTTTCTAAATATTCCAAAACGGAGAAATATTGCCTTAAAAATTGTTTTGGAGTCGGTTTACTTACCGTACCACATACCTATTCCTTTTCGGAGTCTGAAACGTTCCGGAAAGTGTCCCTTATGTATTCCTCCGGGGTTACGGTTTCAATAATATTGGTTTCAACATTTATGGGATTACCTGAGATATAATGTTTAATTCTTTGACCGTTTACCACCTTCGGATTTGTGCCCTCGAAGTTGTTGATCTTTATGGCACCGGAACGATAGACCTCTTCGATAACATAGGGGCCTTCCCATTTAGAGAGAAGTTTTCCTGCAAAAAATCTTAAACGAGAGTTGTATAGCAATACATAATCACCTACATTAAACTCACGCTTTTGTATCCTTTTGTCATGCCATCTTTTAACTTTTTCTTTAAACAACTTGGCATTTTCATAAGCTTGGGTTCTCCATTCATCAAGTGAGCTAATATCAAATAACCTCTTCTCACCGGCAAGTTTAAAATCATAGTTGAGCTCTTTAATAGCCCAATATGCCTTATGTTCTAGTTCGAGAGGTAAGTGACATGCTTTTCCATAAACCATTTTATACGGAGACATACCCATAGGATTTTTATATGCAGTTCTATAAGCCCATAATGCATCATCAAGTTTCTTGGACCAATTCTTTCTAGACCTATTAACAGTCTTTTGCAAAATTAATTTGAGCTCTCTATTGCTCAACTCTACTTGACCACTAGACTGTGGGTGATAAGGAGATGCAATTCTATGATTAACATCATATTTAGCAAGCATTTTACGGAAAGCACCATGAATAAAGTGTGAACCACCATCAGTCATTAAATATCTAGGGACTCCAAACCTCGGGAAAATAACTTCCTTAAGCATTTTAATAGAAGTGTTATGATCAGCACTACTAGTTGGAATAGCTTCTACCCACTTAGTAACGTAATCAACAGCAACTAGAATATGTGTGTATCCATTAGAGGCAGGAAAAGGTCCCATATAATCAAAGCCCCAAACATCAAACGGTTCAATAACAAGAGAATAATTCATAGGCATTTCTTGACGTCTACTAATATTACCAATTCTTTGACATTCATCACAAGACAAGACAAACTTACGGGCATCCTTGAAGAGAGTAGGCCAATAAAAACCAGATTGCAATACCTTATGTGCAGTTCTATCTCCAGCGTGGTGTCCTCCATAAGACTCGGAATGACACTTGCGTAGGATCTGTTCCTGTTCATGCTCAGGTACACAACGTCTAATAACACCATCTACTCCTTCTTTATAAAGATGTGGGTCATCCCAAAAGTAATGTCTCAAATCATAGAAGAACTTTTTCTTTTGTTGGTATGTGAAGCTAGGTGGTATAAACTTAGCAACAATATAATTAGCATAATCAGCATACCATGGAGTACTACGAGAAGTACTTATAACATTTAATTGTTCATCAGGAAAGCTATCATTAATAGGTAGTGGGTCATCAAGAATATTTTCTAACCTAGACAAGTTGTCTGCAACGGGGTTCTCAGCTCCCTTTCTATCAACAATATGCAAATCAAATTCTTGTAGCAAGAGAACCCATCTAATAAGTCTAGGTTTAGCATCTTTCTTTTCCATAAGATATTTAATAGCAGCATGATCAGTTTGAATAGTTACTTTAGAATCAACAATATAAGATCTGAACTTATCACAAGCAAATACAACTGCTAAAAGCTCTTTTTCAGTAGTAGCATAATTTCTTTGAGCATTGTCTAGAGTCTTACTAGCATAATGAATAACATTTAATTTCTTATCAACTCTTTGCCCTAGAACAACACCTACAGCATAATCACTAGCATCACACATAATTTCAAAGGGTAAATTCCAATCAGGTGGCTGAACAACAGGTGCAGAGACTAATGCTTTCTTAAGTATTTCAAATGCTTCTACACAATCATCATCAAAGACAAATGGTATATCTTTTTGCAATAAATTAGTCAGAGGCCGAGAAATTTTTGAGAAGTCCTTAATGAACCTCCTGTAAAATCCGGCGTGACCAAGGAAACTTCTTATACCTTTGATGTCCTTGGGACATGGCATCTTTTCAATAGCATCAACCTTGGCTTTATCAACTTCAATACCTCTTTCAGAAACTTTGTGCCCCAAGACAATACCTTCATTAACCATAAAGTGGCACTTTTCCCAATTCAAGACAAGATTAGTTTCTTCACATCTCTGCAAAACTCGATCAAGATTGCTCAAGCAATCATCAAAAGAGGAACCATAGACGGAAAAGTCGTCCATGAAAACCTCACAAATCTTTTCACAAAAGTCAGAGAATATAGCCATCATGCATCTTTGAAAGGTAGCAGGTGCATTACATAAACCAAAAGGCATACGTCTATAAGCAAAAGTACCAAAAGGGCATGTAAAAGTAGTCTTTGATTGATCTCTAGCCGACACAGGTATTTGAGAGAAACCAGAATAACCATCTAGAAAGCAATAGTGTGTATGTTTGCATAATCTTTCTAGCATTTGATCAATAAAAGGTAAGGGGTAATGATCTTTCTTAGTAGCTTTATTTAATTTGCGGAAATCAATTACCATCCTATAACCTGTGATAATTCTTTGTGGAATCAATTCATCTTTATCATTAGGAACAACAGTAATACCTCCCTTCTTAGGGACACAATGGACAGGACTTACCCACTCACTATCAGCAACGGGATAGATTATACCTGCCTCCAGAAGCTTTAGTATTTCTTTTCTTACCACTTCTTTCATTTTAGGATTCAGACGTCGTTGAGGATCACGAACTGGTTTGGCATCTGCTTCCAAATTTATTTTATGTTGACATAGAGTGGGACTAATGCCCTTAAGATCATCAAGAGTATATCCAATAGCAGCACGATGCTTCTTCAGAGTTTTCAATAATCTTTCTTCTTCATGCTCTGAAAGGTTAGCACTAATAATAACAGGATATATCTTCTTTTCATCAAGATAAGCATATTTAAGATTATCAGGCAAAGGTTTAAGCTCAAACACGGGATCACCCTTGGGTGGAGGAGGATCCCCTAAGATTTCAACAGGCAAATTGTGATGCAGAATAGGTTCCTGTTTAAAGAATACTTCATCTATTTCCCTTCTTTCATTCATGAACATATCATTTTCATGGTCTAGCAAATAGTGTTCTAAAGGATCACTAGGAGGTACGGCAATAGAAGCAAGACCAATAATTTCATCCTTACTAGATAATTCTTCCTCACGATGTTGTTTACTAAATTTAGAGAAATTAAACTCATGAACCATATCATCCAAGCCAACAGTAACAACATTCTTAGTGCAATCTATGGTAGCATTGACAGTATTTAAGAAGGGTCTACCAAATATAATGGGACAAAAGCTATCTTGTGGAGAAGTAAGAACAAGAAAATCAGCAGGATATTTAGTTTTCCCACACAAGACTTCAACATCTCTAACAATTCCAATTGGTGAAATAGTATCTCTATTGGCAAGTTTAATTGTGACATCAATATCTTCTAACTCAACAGGTGCAATTTCATGCTTAATTTCTTGTATAAGTCATGAGGTATAACACTAGCACTAGCACCCATATCACATAAGCCATGATAACAATGATCTCCTATTTTAACAGAAATAACAGGCACGCCTACCACAGGTCTATGTTTATCTTTAGCACAAGGTTTAGCAATTCTAGCAGTTTCACCTTCGAACTGAATAACATGCCCATCAATATTATCAGACAAGAGATCTTTAACAATAGCAATATTAGGTTCTACTTTAACTTGCTCAGGAGGTGTATAAGTTCTAATATTGCTTTTACGAACAACAGTTGAAGCTTTAGCATGATCCTTTATTCTAACAGGGAAAGGTGGTTTCTCAATATAAGAAGTAGGAACAATAGGATCATTATAAGTGACAGTCTTTTCTTCAACTTTAATAGGTGCAGCTACTTTTACTTCTATGGGAGGATGATATTTAAACCACTTCTCCTTAGGGAGATCAACATAAGTAGCAAAAGATTCACAGAAAGAAGCTACTATCTCAGAGTCAAGTCCATATTTAGTGCTAAACTTACGGAAAATATCGGTGTCCATAAAAGATTTAACACAATCAAACTTAGGTGTCATACCTGACTCCTTACCTTCGTCGAGGTCCCAATCTTCAGAGTTGCGTTTAATTCTATCCAATAAATTCCATCTGAATTCAATAGTCTTCATCATAAAAGAGCCAGCACAAGAAGTATCGAGCATGGTGCGATTGTTTCAGAAAGCCGAGCATAAAAACTTTGCATAATTATTTCTCTTGAGAGCTCATGATTGGGGCATGAATATAACATTGATTTAAGCCTCCCCCAAGCTTGAGCGATGCTTTCTCCTTCGCGAGGCCAGAAATTATATATATAATTGCGATCACGATGAACAAGATGCATAGGGTAATACTTTTGATGAAATTCCAGCTTCAATCTTTTATAGTCCCATGATCTCATATCATCACATAGCCTATACCATATCAATGCGTCTCCCTTCAAAGATAAATGGAAGACCTTCTTCTTAGCAACATCATCGGGTATACCTGCAAGCTTAAATAATCCACAAACTTCATCCACATATATTAAGTGCTCATCAGGATGCTTTGTTCCATCTCCTGTAAAAGGATTAGCTAGCAGTTTTTCTATCATACCCGAAGGATACTCATAAGGAATTTCATTTTCAATAGGTTCAGTAGGTTGAGGAGCAACTCTTTGCTCTACTGGTCGGGGTGAAGATACCCCGAACAAGCCCCTCAGAGAATTACTTTCCATAGTAACAAGTGACAGTAAATTTCAGCACACTATATAAATTTTTCCTTACCAAATTCCACCTACCAAAGGCGCTACACTCCCCGGCAACGGCGCCAGAAAAGAGTCTTGATGACCCACAAGTATAGGGGATCTATCGTAGTCCTTTCGATAAGTAAGAGTGTCGAACCCAACGAGGAGCAGAAGGAAATGATAAGCGGTTTTCTACAAGGTATTCTCTGCAAGTACTGAAATAAGTGGTAACAGATAGTTTTGTGATAGGATAGATTGTAACGAGCAACAAGTAACAAAAGTAAATAAAGAGTAGCAAGGTGGCCCAATCCTTTTGTAGCAAAGGACAAGCCAGAACAAACTCTTATAATAGGAAAAGCGCTCCCGAGGACACATGGGAATATCGTCAAGCTAGTTTTCATCACGTTCATATGATTCGCGTTCGATACTTTGATAATTTGATATGTGGGTGGACCGGTGCTTGGGTGCTGTTCTTACTTGAACAAGCATCCCACTTATGATTAACCTCTATTGCAAGCATCCGCAACTACAACAAAAGTATTAAGGTAAACCTAACCATAGCATGAAACATATGGATCCAAATCAGCCCCTTACGAAGCAACGCATAAACTAGGGTTTAAGCTTCTGTCACTCTAGCAACCCATCATCTACTTATTACTTCCCAATGCCTTCCTCTAGGCCCAAATAATGGTGAAGTGTTATGTAGTCGACGTTCACATAACACCACTAGAGGCTAGACAACATACATCTTATCAAAATATCAAACGAATACCAAATTCACATGACTACTAATAGCAAGACTTCTCCCTTGTCCTCAGGAACGAACGTAATTACTCACAAAGCATATCCATGTTCATAATCAGAGGGGTAATAATATGCATATAGGATCTGAACATATGATCTTCCACCAATTAAACCAACTAGCATCAACTACAAGGAGTAATCAACACTACTAGCAACCTACTAGCACCAATCCCGGACTTTGAGACAAGAATTGGATACAAGAGATGAACTAGGGTTTGGAGATGAGATGGTGCTGGTGAAGATGTTGATGAAGATTGCCCTCTCCCGATGAGAGGAGCGTTGGTGATGATTTCCCCCTCCCGGAGGGAAGTTTCCCCGGCAGAACAGCTCTGCCGGAGCTCTAGATTGGATCCGCCAAGGTTCCACCTCGTGGCGGTGGAGTCTCGTCCCGAAAAGTTCCTTATTATTTTTTTCTCATCAAAAGACCTCATATAGGAGAAGATGGGCGTCGGAGAGCCACAAGGGGGCCCACGAGGTAGGGGGGCGCCCTGGGGGGGGGGCGCCCCCACCCTTGTGAGCAGGGTGTGGGCCCCCTGGCCTTCATCTTTTGCGTGGATTTTTCTTTATTTCTTTTAAGACGTTCCGTGGATTTTCAGGACTTTTGGAGTTGCGCAGAATAGGTCTATAATATTTTCTCCTTTTCTAGGCCAGAATTCCAGCTGCCGGCATTCTCCCTCCTTATGTAAACCTTGTAAAATAAGAGAGAATATCCCTAAGTATTGTGACATAAAGTGAAATAACAGTCCATAACTCAATAAATATCGATATAAAAGCATGATGCAAAATGGACGTATCAGTGAGGCGGCTTGTGGATGCCTGCCCACGGCTTGAAGTCATCAAGCGGTCCGTCTGCATCGAAGGTGCACGCCGGGCTTTCGCCCGTGTGAAGGTGCAATGGGCCAAGATGGACGCCGTGAAGCTGGTGAAGGAAGGGTCACCGTGGGGCAAGGAGCATCGCCACCCCGAGATGTACTATGAGGGTGTCCTAAGGGTGCTCGTCTCGTAGCGGACGAGTGTACGAAAGATATAATATTCGAGTAAACTTGCTCGTGTAATCCTGTATTTATGAAAACCTGTTCATATGCGCTATGCAACGCTTGTTTGCATTTAAAATATTACCTTCTGTTCGGCTGTTTATCAAATCTGAGAGATGGCTAGTCGTCGGCTTCTGCCCCCACGCCACGAGTGTTGGGGTGTTCGGGATAAACCTGAGCACTCTTATTCCCATTGTTGGGTCCTTCGAGGGAGGTGCTCAGCACAACGAACAAGGCAATCAGACTATAATGCGTTATCACTCTCACTTAGCCATAGAATTCTATAATTTTAAATTTCGGCGAAGCCCCTAGTATTCGGAAGGCCGAATTCAGGGCGCGATACATGCCTTAAGCCGGATAGGGCCGACTCCTCGCTCTAAGAGGCATAAGTCTTTAGGGACTCGAAAACCTCTCGAACAGCGACCAGTCTCTCGCCTTATCATGACAGTCAGTTTTAGCTTTCTCTACTGAGGTGCTTAGCCCAGCAGAACCGGGGCACAATCGCAGTAGTTCTCCCAGTGCTACCTTAGCCGATATAGCGGAACGTAAGGTACCAAAACATGGGAGCCGGGCAAACCCAACTATTGACCCAAGACATGATTCGGAGCTGATGCATATAATGCTATAAGTTCGGGGTGCCGCACTGTCGAAAGTGTTCGGACTTCTCACGCCGTATTATGGGGTATTCTTAAGCCCCTAGCGTATTGGTCGTACCAGAGTGTACGGGTGCTGGATGTCATAAATGAACATATATATATAAGAAGAATGCAATAATAGTCTTAATGCTATGCATTTTTTATTCAAAAAGGTGCGTTAAAGCAGAATGATAGAAGTAGTGCGATAAGCAAAAAGTAGGACTGTTTGACATGTCCCTTCCAAGGGCAAGCTGAGGAATAGTATTAAAACAAATATTTCAATCGTTATCGTAATCCACCTGGGAGTTCCATGGTGTGACGTAGCTTTCTGCCTCCTTGGTTGCTGCATCATGTGTTCGGCAATCACGTTGTCGGACAGGGTTTCCAGAGATTAAAGTCCTGAAAGAGAAAAATAACAAAGCGGGAAGCCCCTAGTGCGGTTTAAGCCGTGATACGTCTCCAACGTATCTATAATTTTTGATTGCTCCATGCTATATTATCTACTGTTTTGGACTATATTGGGCTTTATTTTCCACTTTTATATTATTTTTGGGACTAACCTATTAACCGGAGGCCCGGCCCAGAATTGCTGTTTTTGCCTATTTCAGTGTTTCGGAGAAACAGAATATTAAACGGAGTCCAAACGGAATAAAACCTTCGGGAACGTGATTTTCTCACCTAACGTGATCCAGGAGACTTGGGGTGGTCATGAGTGTGGGGGGCGCACCCCCCCTAGGGCGCGCCCCCTGCCTCGTGGGCCCCTCGGTGCTCCACCGACGTACTCCTTCCTCCTATATATACCTACGTACCCCCAAATGATCGGAACAGGAGCCAAAAACCTAATTCCACCGCCGCAACTTTCTGTATCCACGAGATCCCATCTTGGGGCCTGTTCCGAAGCTCCGCCGGAAGAGGGCCGTCATCATGGAGGGCTTCTACATCATCCTAGCCTCTCCGATGAAGTGTGAGTAGTTTACCTCAAACCTTCGGGTCCATAGTTAGTACTTAGATGGCTTCTTCTCTCTCTTTGAATCTCAATACAAAGTTCTCCCCCTCTCTTGTGGAGATCTATTCGATGTAATCTTCTTTTTGCGGTGTGTTTGTTGAGACCGATGAATTGTGGGTTTATGATCAAGTCTATCTATGAATAATATTTGAATCTTCTCTGAATTCTTTTATGTATGATTGGTTATCTTTGCAAGTCTCTTCGAATTATCCGTTTTGTTTGGCCAACTAGATTGGTAGTTCTTGCCATGGGAGAAGTGCTTAGCTTTGGGTTCGATCTTGCGGTGTCCTTACCCAGTGACAGAAGGGGCAGCAAGGCACATATTGCATCGTTGCCATCGAGGATAACAAGATGGGGTTTATTTCATATTGCATGAATTTATCTGTCTACATCATGTCATCTTGCTTAAGGCGTTACTCTGTTTTTAACTTAATACTCTAGATGCATGCTGTATAGCGGTCGATGAGTAGAGTAATAGTAGTAGATGCAGAATCGTTTCGGTCTACTTGTCACGGACGTGATGCCTATATACATGATCATGCCTAGATATTCTCATAACTATGCTCAATTCTGTCAATTTCTCAACAGTAATTTGTTCACCCACCGTAGAATACTTATGCTCTTGAGAGAAGCCACTAGTGAAACCTATGGCCCCCGGGTCTATTCTCATCATATCAATCTCCATCACTTTAATCTTGCTTTGCTTTTACTTTGCCTTTACTTTTTTACTTTGCATCTTTATACCAAAAATACCAAAAATATTATATCTATCAGATCTCACTCTCCTAAGTGTCTGTTAAGGGATTGACAACCCCTAATCACGTTGGTTGCGAGTAGCTATCATTTTGTGCAGGTACGAGGGACTTGAGCGTGGCCTCCTACTAGATTGATACCTTGGTTCTCAAAAACTGAGGGAAATACTTACGCTACTCTGCTGCATCATCCCTTCCTCTTCGGGGAAAACCAACGCAAGCTCAAGATGTAGCAAGCCGCGACTTGGGGCGTGCCGCCGTCGTGGCCCCCTCCCCGCCTGTGCCTATGGTCATTTTAATGCGTAGTTATGTACGCGTGGCACGGATTTCGCCGTTTGGCTGGGGCCGGGGTGGGGGCCGCATTGCTATGCGAGCTCGGGACGTGCCAGTCGGTCCAGTTGCCGATTACTCCGGGTGCACTTGAAGTTGTCCGGGTACTTAATCGTCGAACTAGTGGATTGCCTTAAGAGGCTGCTTTGCGCTTCTGCTGCGAGGGCCGCAGTGTGCTCCTCCATGCGGAGAGAGCGCTCTGTGTTTCCATTGACTTTGATGACCCCCCGAGGTCCTGGCATTTTTTGAGCTTGAGATATGCATAATGTGGTAACGCATTGAATCTTGCAAATGCGGTTCGCCCGAGCAGTGCGTGGTAGCCACTGCGGAACGGGACTATGTCGAAGATTAACTCTTCGATTCGGAAGTTATCCGAAGATCCGAAGACCACTTCTAGTGTGACTGAGCCTGTGCAATGGGCCTCTACACCTGGTATGACGCCTTTAAAGCTCATTTTAGTGGGTTTGATCCTTGAGGGGTCTATACCCATTTTGCGCATTGTATCCTGATAAAGCAGGTTCAGGCTGCTGCCACCGTCCATTAGGACTCGAGTGAGGTGAAATCCGTCAATGATTGGGTCTAGGACCAGTGTGGCAAATCTGCCATGACGGATGCTAGTGGAGTGGTCCCTACGATCGAAGGTGATCGGACAGGAGGACCATGGGTTGAACTTGGGGGCGAGTGGCTCCAACGCATATACGTCCCTGAGCGCACACTTCCGCTCCCTCTTGGGGATGTGGGTTGCGTATATCATGTTCACCGTCCGCACTTGTGGGAGGAACCTCTTCTGTCCTCCGGTGTTCGGCTGCCGCGGCTCCTCTTCGTCATCGCTATGTGACCCCTTATCTTTGTTTTTGGCATTTAACTTGGCGGCCTGCTTGAACACCCAACAGTCCTTGTTGGTGTGGTTGGCTGGCTTGTCGGGGGTGCCGTGTATTTGACACGAGCGATCAAGTATACGGTCCAAACTAGACGGGCCTGGAGTGCTTCTTTTGAATGCCTTTTTCCGCTGACCGGGTTTAGAGCCTTTGAATCCGGCATTGACTGCCGTATCCTCGGTATTGTCGATGTTACTGCAGCGCTTATGCTTGTTGCGACGTGACCTGCCATTGCCGTCCTTGGTATCCAAAGTACCATGGTTCTTTGATATGTTATTGCTGCAAGCCAGCCAGCTGTCTTCTCCCGCGCAAAAGCGGGTCATGAGTGTCGTGAGGTCTGTCATAGATTTCGGCTTTTTCCTGACCAAGGTGCCGGGCTAGCCACTCGTCGCGGATGTTGTGCTTGAAAGCTCCTAGGGCCTCTGCATCTGGACAGTCGACGATTTGATTTTTCTTTATTAGGAACCATGTCCTGAATTGCTTGGCCGATTCCTCTGGATGCTGAATTATGTGGATCAAGTCATCGGCATCTGGTGGTCGCACATAAGTGCCCTGAAAGTTGTCGAGGAATGCGGCTTCCAGATCTTCCCAACAGCCAATGGACTCTGCTAGAAAGCTGTTGAGCCAATGCCGAGCTGGTCCTTTGATATTGAGTGGGAGGTATTTGATGGCGTGTAGGTCATCACCGCGGGCCATGTGGATGTGCAGGAGGAAATCCTCGATGCATACCGCAGGATCTGTTGTACCGTCATATGATTCTATATTTACGGGTTTCAAACCCTCTAGGATTTGATGGTCCACCACTTCGTCTGTGAAGCATAAGGGGTGTGCGACGCCTCTGTACTAGGCTATGTCACGACGCAGCTCGAATGAGTCTTGCCCGCTGTGTTCAGCCCGGCCGGACTTACTTTTATTTTATCCGGTGTGACGATTATCGTCTCGCATAGTGGCGCGCCCTCATGATCCGTAGATCGATCTTGCATGTTTTGCTTTGTCCTCCAATAAGTCTCGCAGGTCCGGCGTATTTCCCCCTGCCTTTTTATTTGAATGACGTCGGGGTATGGGCTGAGCTTTTGGCTGGAATGTCTCTCTGTCGCAGCCGCGAGGTGGCCGATCAGCCGCGTCATACGCCGGGGATGTAGGTTTTGGTGCTTCCTCCTCCAGTCGGGGAAGCAACCTGCACTTTGGGTAACTCTTGGAGGGGCGTTCGAGTTTATACTCCTCGGCCGCCAGGACTTCAGTCCATCTGTCAGCTAGCAGATCTTGATCAGCTTGAAGCTGCTGCTGCTTTTTCTTAAGGCTATTTGTCGTGGCTATAAGCCTGCGCTTGAAGCGCTCTTGTTCGACGGGATACTCTGGCACGGCGAATTCGTCATCGCCGAGCCTTGCCTCGTCTTCGGAGGGAGGCATGTAATTATCATCCTCCGCCTCTCCATCTACCGTTCTCTCAGGAGAGCTGGCTCCTCCATCCTCCTGCTATAAATCTTGCTGGAGGGGATTGTTGTTGTCTTCGGCACTGTTCGGAGTGCTATTATCTCCGGTGCCGGTATAACCACTTTTGCCTCGGCAGGACTTAGAGCGGCGCCGCTGACGCCGGCGCTTGGGTTGCTTCTTGGAGGGGTCATCCTCCGTTGTCGCATCGCCATTGCCTTCTTTGGGTGTGCCCACCATGTATATATCGTATGATGAGGTGGCTGTCTAGTGCCCTCTGGGCAGTGATTCTTCTTCGACTCCCGCATCGTGGTCCATACCGTCAATGTCTTCGGAGTGGAAGTCGAGCATGTCGGTTAATTTATCGACAGTGGCTACTAAGTGGGTGGTGGGTGGGCGGCGAAAATCTTCATCATCCGCATCCCAATCCTGCCGGACGTAGTTCGGCCAGGATCCTCCTGACAAGGAGAGAGACCTTAATGAGTTCAGTATGTCGCCGAAAGGCGAGTGCTGAAAAATATCCGCGGAGGTAAACTCCATGATCGGTGCCCAATCGGATTCGATAGGAGCGGGCGCAGGCGGTTCGGAGTCCGTGGCCGGAGAAGAGTCCGGAAGTTTGGCAACACAGCTCTCGTGAAGGGTAGGGTCGATATTTGGCTCGATCGCTGCAGAGGATACGGCCTTCGTGACGGGGTCTATCCACCCGTCCACGGATGGCGAAACTGGCTCCGAATTGAGGGTCGGAGTGGCTGCCGGTGCGATATCCTGAATACGGTCCGATGGTAGAGCTAAATCGTACTCATCGTGATCGTGCGGCGCACAAGGCAGGGGCTCGAATCCGTCGAAGATCAAGTCTCCGCGGATATCGGCCATGTAGTTTAAGCTTCCAAACCTGACTTGGTGGCCAGGGGCGTAACTTTCGATCTGCTCCAGATGGCCAAGCGAGTTGGCCCGCAGTGCGAAGCCACCGGACACAAAGATCTGTTCGGGGAGAAAAGTCTCACCCTGGACTGCATCGCTATCGAGGATCGTAGGAGCCATCAAGCCTAACGGCGACAACACATAGGAACTCTCAATGAAAGCTCCAATGTCGGTGTCAAAACCGGCGGATCTCGGGTAGGGGGTCCCGAACCGTGCGTCTAAGGTGGATGGTAACAGGAGGCAGGGAACACGATGTTTTACCCAGATTCGGGCCCTCTTGATGGAGGTAAAACCCTACGTCCTGCTTGATTTATTCTTGATGGTATGAATATTACCAGAGTTGATCTACCACAAGATCGGAAAGGCTAAACCCTAGAAGCTAGCCTATGGTATGATTGTATATTGTCCTACGGACTAAAACCCTCTGGTTTATATAGACACTGGAGGGGGCTAGGGCTACACAAAGTCGGTCACAAAGGAGGAGATATACATATCCGTATTGCCTAGCTTGCCTTCCACGCCAAGTAGAGTCCAATCCGGACACGAGACGAAGTCTTCAATCTTGTATCTTCATAGTCCAACAGTCCGGCCAAAGGATATAGTCCGGCTGCCGGAGACCCCTTAATCCAGGACTCCGTCAAGCGTCGTCTGTAACCCGCGCTACTGCCAAACAACACTATCCCCTTGTGCCCATCACTCTCCCTCTTCACACTATCCAAACTCTCACTCTCACTCTCCTTGCTCCGGCAATCGCCATCCCCCCTCCCGGTCGGCCCTCCCCCACGCGGCTGCCCTCCCCCGTCCCGGCCCTCCCTGTGCAGCCACCCTCCCCATCTCGGCTTTCCCCGCGCTGCTGTCCTCCGTGCGGGCCCTCCCCGCGCAGCAGCCCTTCCCCGTCGCCGCCAAGCCCCGCTGCCTCTCTCCTCGTCTTCAACCCCCTCTGCCGTTCCAAGTCCCCCCGCCGCAGGTAGCCTCCCTCCTTTGCTTCTCTTCTTCTTCATTTTAATTTCTAGGGTTCATATGGTAGATGGCCACAAAGTATGCACACTACGGTAGACATGGCATTATATATATAGTCTGGTTCTTATTTAGTTTTATTTAGGCCAATTTTCCTTTAGTATTTTTTGCTATATTTAGGGTTATTACGACTATGTTTAGGTTTTTTAGGCTAGATTGTTTTAGGATTTATATATTTAGGTTTTTTTAGGCTAGATTGTTTTATACAATTAGTAGTTGTGTTTTTTAGGCTTGATTGTTTTAGGCTATACAACTAGAAGAAATATTATTGCGACCGATTCGGGTATATACTACTAAAACAAATGGTAGACATGGCAGGAAAGTATGCACACTAGGACTATACATGAAAATGACCAACATTTACATACAAAGTTTGTATGAGATCATTTCAAGGTTGATACTTTGTACTATTTGGACATGTGTATGTGTATGAACATGTTGAATTTCAGCTGTTGTGTATGTGGTGCCAAAGATGGCCACATATGTCTCTTTCTATTGCAGGGAAACTCCGAGTGGCCTATGTTTTGCTAAAATGTTGATTCATTTTCGTTCAGAAAAATTTCAGGCACCCGATGATGTCTACCAGGAAACTTTATTCTTGTAGACTCTTGTTGGGCCTCCAAGCACAGAGTTTTGTAGGACAGTAGCAATTTTCCCTCAAGTGGATGACCTAAGATTTATCAATCCGTGGGAGACTTAGGATAAATATGGACTCCCTCAAACAACCCTGCAATTAAATACAATAAATCTCTTGTGTCTCCAACACATCAAATACAATGGTAAATTATATAGGCGCACTAGTTCGGCGAAGAGATGGTGATACAAGTGTAGTATGGATAGTAGATAAAGGTTTTTGTAATCTGAAATAAAATACAACAATGTAGCAAATGACAAAACAGAGCACAAACGGTATTGCAATGCTTATAAACAAGGAATATGGTTCATACTTTCACTAGTGAAATCTCTCAATAGTGCTAACATAATTAAATCATATGGCAATCCCTCAACATGCGACAAAGAGTCATTCCAAAGTTCTTATCTAGCGGAGAACATAAGAAGAAATTGTTTGTAGGGTACGAAACCAACTCAAAGTTATCCTTTCTGATCAATCTATTGAGCTATTCCTATAAGTGTCACAAACAGCCCTAGAGTTCATACTAAAATAACACCATATGATATACATCAACCAACTCTAATGTCACCTAGATACTCCAATGTCACCACAAGTATCCGTGAGTTGATTATAGCATATGCATCAAACAACTTCATATTCATAATATTCAATCCAACACAAAGAACTTCAAAGAGTTCCCCAAGATTTCTACTAGAGAAAGTAGGACGAAAATGTGCATCAGCCCCTATGCATAGATTACCTCAATGTCACCTCAGGAATCCGTGAGTTGAGTGCCAAAACATACATCAAGTGAATCAATATAATACCCCCATTGTCACCATGGGTATTCATATGCAAGACATACATCAAGTGTTCTCAAATCAATAAAAGTATTCAATCTGGTAATAGTGAAACCTCAAAGGTAAGAACTCAATTCATCACAATACGATAGAGAGGCAGAAACACCATATGATCCAAAAATATTAACAAAGCCTGTGGTACGTCAAGATCGTGTCAAATCAAGAACACGCGACAGAGAAAGAGAGAGAGAGAGAGAGAGATCAAACACATAGCTGCTAGTACACACCCTCATCCCCGAGGGTGAACTACTCCCTCCTCATCATAGTGGCCTCTAGGATGATGAAGATGGCATCTGGTTTTGATTTCCCCTCCGGTAGGGTGCCGGAACAGGTTCCCGATTAAGTTTTCATGGATACAAAGACTTGCGGCGGTGGAACTTCTCATCTAGGGTTCTTTTCGGGGGTTTTGGTATTTATAGGAATTTTTGGCATAGTTTTCATGTCAAGGGGGGCCATGAGGGAGCGACAAGCTCACCTCAAGCACCTTGGGGGTAGGGCGCGCCTAGCGAGCTTGTTGTGCCCTCGTGGGTCTTTAGGTCCTCCCATGAATCTTCGGGGGTCTCTTTTGGTCCATCAAAAATCACCGTAAATTTTCAGCCCATTCTGAGAACTTTTATTTCTGCACAAAAAATGACACCGCAGTAGTCTGCTGAAAAAAACACCAGTCCGGGTTAGATATAATCAAATCATACCAAAACCATATAATATTTTTATAAACATGTCATGAATACTTCATAAATTATAGATACGTTGGAAACGTATCACCCGATATGTCCTGGTTTTAGGAAAGGTCATGCCAAAAAATTTCATAGATTTCAACATGACTTGTGCTATAAAGTAAGAAATATCGAGTGCCCGTGATTTGCCGGGATAGGAATTAAACAACATTCCAGCAAACCATAGGCCATTTTTATGTCATTACTCGATATATGTAACGGGCTAACGGTTGTTCTATCGGGGCTCCTTGTGTGACTTTCAATCTATTCTTGAAGGCTGGATGCTGACTGTTGTCATGGGGGTCATTTTCTCTCCTTCTTCTCATGATATACCTTGCTAATGCACGAGAGGAGGGCAAGCGTCCATCCCGACGGTCGAAATATCTATGAGGGAGTGTCCACCGTATACTATCGAAATATCAGAGAGGAAGAATCCTGACTGTTATCATGGGGTCGCTTCTCCTTCATTCTCATGTGCTAGACATTTTTGGTGTAATGCACTCAGGAACGAAGGGAGGAGCGACCATCACCGACGGTCGAATATATCAGAGAGGGAGTGCCCACCATATAGACCACGTGAGATGAGAGTTTTCAATGAAGACTCAACAGACCGAAAGTCAACCCGTGCTGAATAGTGATCTGATTGAGTTCCTGGTAATTGCCATCGATTTATAATCTTTGAATAGGAAAAAGGAAATGACTGACATTTGATAGGATCCCTGAATGCGATTACCGCGGCGACGGCCGGGGTATGTGCGACAGGCCTCACCTGGAAAAGGGTAGGTTCTTCACCATCAAGCTGGACGAGACCTTCGATGTTTTAATGGTACGTAATGACAACAAGTATTTTTTTCGTAATTAATCATGACTTGTGCTTCATTTGCTTCAACGTGTAATTTCTGTTTTTTACAATTCGACTAGTGCATCCCCTGTGATGCAAAACGGTATGTCTTGGAGAAGCTCGGTTTCCAAGATAGTGAGAATATGGAAACGAGAAAATCTCACTTTAGGACTAAACATGGTTACGCTTTTCGGGTTAAGCTCTGCAATGCAGTTAATCACTTACATTTTAGTTGCTCAAATTGGGGAGCTCTATGCAAGACCTATGAATTTCAAGAGGATTTGCAAATAACCTTTGATATTCGTCCTGAAGATGATATTGAAGATAATATCCACATTTGGGTGGACGTGGATATGCTTCCAGTTCTACCTCTATGTGAGTTTGTCAAATAAATTTGTTAAGTAATTTATATTGTTCATTTAAAAATATTTGGTATTCATCCGTACTAAACTTGCTTATTTATAATTGACAGCTTATTCTTTTCCCCAAGAAATACACGGATGGCTCTAGACAAGACGTAGTACAGTTATGGCTCCAAGCTAACTTGCCAGGGCAAATGATTTCTTGTCTCATTTATAAATGATGTTGAGAATTTTAAGATCAATTATCAAATTAGCCCAAATTATAGTGGATATGTGCCACTAGTCCATGAATAGCATGATGGTAACTTCATTGCAGAAAACCCGGTATGATTTTGTTAACTATGGTTGCATACAGTTTTCTTAAGTAAACTACAATGCTAACTATATATGTTGCTATTATGTTCTTCAACAGAATCTTCCGAAGGATGTTTTGCCTGACATGATGTTTACCGAAGGTCATATGCATATGGTTAGCTTACCACCAACTCCACCGACGGCTTACCACAATGCTTACTCGATTTCTCTAAAAGATGAAAGGCTCGATATCAAAGAATGGAGCAAAGTAATAAATGCACGCGGGTAACCAATTGGAGACAACATGAATGTTCTCAGGCCACAAATTAGAGACAGGTGTATATCTATTCTCCATTATGGACATAGACCGGTTTACCTGTTTTATGCTATTTTACCTAAGGGAGAGGAGTAGGTTCTACATAGTACTTGTCATGTGCTAAGAATAAGCTAGTGTTGGTTATGACTATGATGATGGTGAGGAGTTGTTATTATTATGATGATGATGAGTTATGTGCTAGAATGTGCTAGAATGAGGAGTTGTATTATGACTATGACTATGATGATGAGGAGGATGAGTTGTTATTATGGTCATATATCATTGGGTGGAAGAGAAAAATGATTAGATTCAATTGCTCACTTTGGATCCAGGCATCCAGCTACTTTTATCTAATCCGCGCTGTATTCACTTGTATTCTTTTTTTTTGATCTGTATTCACTTGTATTCTTTACTACATATCAGTTGATGATATGATGAGACTATTGTATAAAACCTATACAAATACAACGTAAATAAGTAGCAGAAAATATAGAAAATATTAGCAGTAGCGTGTATAAATGTGTAGCAGTAGCACGGTTTCCATAGCCACACTGCAGCTAGTTAGCAGTAGCGCGTGTGGGACCCTCGCTACTGCTACGTTTCATTAGCAGTAGGGCGGGACTAGTACCCCGCTACTGCTTTTTTTTGAGACAAACCCTGCTACTGCTAAAAGTTAGCTATAGCACCGTAGTAGTACTGCGGGTGCCCACGATACTGCTAGGCCTTCAACCCGCGGTACTGCTAGGATTTTTCCTAATAATACGCGCTACAAGAAATTGCCTTGCTTTAGGGCATCTTCAGCTACGCCCCCAACAGGCCCCCCCCAGGCCACTTTTTCGGCGCCAGTGCCGAGAAAACGGCCCAGTCGCGCCCCCAGGACGCCGAAAATCGCCGGTTCGGACCTTTTTTCCGCCCGGCGGTCACAGGCCGGACCCGGCACGCTGGGGAGCAGTTGGGGGCTCCGGCGCTAGGGAAAAGCACGCCTGGCCCACACCGATAGGGGAAAAGTCAAGGTTTTCTTCCCCCGACTCGCCTCACACCCCCCGCGCCCTCGGCCACCACTAGCTATATCCCGGCGACGACCGCCGCCCTACTCCGCTAGATAGCCATTCCCCACCGGAAAATAGCAGCGCTTCGCCGCGGCAGCACCTCCCACAGCAGGTGGGCATTTTCGGCCGCCGTTTCCGGCCGCGGAGGCGCGGTTTAACGGCGGGTACACGCCCACCGAGCGCAAGGTGTTCGGTGCTTTGCCTGTCTCGGCGATGGACTCGGATGAGGAGGAAGAGCTCGCCGCGCTGCTGGAGGAGGAAGCCGCGGCCCACGTCCAGGAAGAAGAGCATCTCATGGTGCTCGCCGCCCTCGCCCAGCTGCTGGCGAGCAATGAAAAGCCGCGGCGAGGTGGCTCAGCACCGGGGCAGGTGAAAGCAAAGAACCGGCATCGTCTCCAAGGCTATTGCATGCTCTACTCCGACTACTTCGCCGATGCTCCACTTCATGGCGAGAGAACATTTAGGCGCCGTTATCGGATGAGCCGAAAGCTCTTCCTTAGGATTGTGAATTCCATCCGGGAGTTCGACAACTACTTCAAGTGCAAGATGGATTGCACTGGCGCTCTTGGATTCACCTCCATCCAGAAGTGCACGACAGCGATGAGGATGCTTGCATATGGAGCTCCCAGTGATTCACTCGACGACTATGGGCGCATGGCCGAGTCCACCAACATAGAGTGTTTCTACAAGTTCTGTCGGGTAGTGGTGGCAGTGTTTGGGCCACAATACTTGAGAACACCCAATGCGGAAGACACTGCTCGGATCCTAGCCCAGAATGCAGCAAGAGGATTTCCTGGATGCTTGGAAGCATCGACTGCATGCATTGGAAATGGAAGAACCGCCCATTTGGTTGGCAGGGGATGTACAAAGGAGCCAAAGGCGGTTGCAGTATGGTGCTTGAGGCGGTAGCCACACACGACCTCTGGATTTGGCACTCCTTCTTTGGTATGCCAGGAACTCACAATGACATCAACGTGCTGCAGTGCTCTCCTGTTTTTGCCAAGCTCATTGAGGGCCATTCTCCTCCGGTGAACTTCGAGATCAATGGGCACCAATACAACAAGGGGTACTATCTAGTTGACGGCACCTATCCAAGATGGTCGACATTTGTGAAGACGATCTCAAACCCTATGGCAGGAGGCAAGAACGCCTGGTTTGTGAAGCTTCAGGAGGCTTGTAGGAAGGATGTCGAGCGGGCATTTGGTGTGCTCCAATCTCGATTTGCTGTTGTTCGATACCCCGCTCAGACCTGGTCCAAAGATAAAATGTGGGAGATTATGACTTGCTGTGTCATCTTGCACAACATGATCATCGAGAGCGAGCAAGAAGACCAAGTGTTTGACACTGAACGATACTACAGGCAGGGTCCTCTAGCCGAAGTTGATCACCAGCTACCGGCAACTTGGACTGCCTATCTCAGTATGCGTCAGGAGATCCGAGACCCACAGGTGCATCATCAACTGCAGAAAGATCTGATTGAGCACCTATGGAGGCTCAAGGGGGACGCCGTGTGATGAAATACGAGTTTTTATTTGTTGAACTATATAATTTGTATTGAACTATTTGTTGTTGTACTATTTTGTTAAACTATTTGATTTTTCTGTGATAAAATATGTGATAAGAAACAATTGTGTTGATAATTGAACGCTGAGACACGGCGAAACCACGCCGAATATGGGCCTATTCTCGCCCATATGGGCCCTTTATTCGCCGAAATTGGGCTGCAAAGTGGGCCAATTTCGGCGCCTGAGGCCGAGCTGGGGGCGACGACTGGGCGCAAAACCGCCTCCAGCGCCGAGTGTATCGCCGGCTCGCCCCAGGGGCGATTTTTATGCGTACTGGGGGGGGGCCAATGGTTGGAGATGCCCTTAGTAAACACGCCCTAGAATAAATCGCACTGCTGTAGTGCATTCTGATGGGCCGGGCCAGTCAAGCTTCCTCCTACGTCACGCGACCTATTGGATGCAACGAGCATCCAATAGGAGCTACCCGCATCTATATCTTGCTTGACACATGACTACAAACGTACTCAAGCGTCGGTAGAATAGGTGAGCCCAATAGGGCTCCTTTCTTCGCTTCAGTTTGTTCGTTCGTTCCCTGTCACACATTTTTTAAAGCCTTTTCCATTCTAAAAATGTCTGTGCATTTAAAAAATGTTCAAATGTTTAAAAATATATGATTATTACATTTTTAATTGTTTATGAAAATTTAAAAATTATTCACATAATTACTAAAAAATGTTCGCACCATTCAAATTTGAACATTTCAAATAGCTTCATGAAGTCCCAGTTCCGAACATTGCGCGTCCTCTGAGCAAGATGCCGGCAAACCTGGCTGAAGCAAGTTTGATTAAAACAAGCCGCTTCAGCCCTAGCACCGCCCCCCATGAGGGATATGAGGGCGACTATGGTTTCCATGCCGCCGCCGCCACCACTTTTCCTCTACCTCCTCCTTCCCGCCACCAGGGGTAGCCAGTGGGCAAGCTTTCACGGCTGCCAATGAAGGTGGTGGCGAGGCCTCAGTAGCTCCGCTGCTTGGGCGGAAGGCCTTTGGGCGCCAGGGTGGTGGGTCGGCGCCTTTTGGGCGGCTGGAGGGTTCGTTGGTGCAGGATGGTGTCCTTTGGCCGTGCGGGCAACGTGTGTGTCGAGAGGGATGTGTAATCTATTGAACGGGTTCATGGCAGTGGAATCGGCAGGTCAGTGTTCTTCCCCCTCAAGGCTATCGCCCTGCTAGATCTGAATAGCGTTGATCTTCATTGCTCGCTCCTATGTTACCTGGGTAGGGCGGCCTGAGCCTCGGGATAGGGAGAAATCCCTGGTCGGCATGTCCGACTCGATGATGGCAAATTGGCAATGCGCAAGAGCGTTGCATTCCTCCTTGGAGGCATCACAGAGGTCTTAGTCTCCGCACCCCCTCTTCCTCTGATCTATGATGAGAATCTACAATGTTGTCTGGATTCGGCGATGAAGGCGTTCGGCGTTGTGACCTTGTTTGGGTGACATCTGGATCAGGGGGTGTAGGTGTGTGACGCCTGGTTGGGTGGTGCTAACCAGCCGAGCTTTTTCATGTTGCAGCGGTTGAGGTTCGGTGAATTGATGGCAGCTATCCTCTATTTGGCAAGATCCAGCATTGCTGGCTTCATTGATTTAGTAGGAAGGCGATCAATAAGAGAAAATAAGAAGAGACGGTCAAGCAACCGTCATCTTATGCAGAAAACATTGAAATCAATCTTCTCCCAACATTTCCCCGAACGGGGCCTCTAGTTTCTTTGCTCCTACCAATATCCATTGCTCTAAGCTACTACTGATCTTTGCACATATCCGCTGATGACTTGGAGTCGCCCCCCTGAAGGTGCATTCAATCCTCTCGATTGCGGCGAGCCCAATCACCTTGAGTTTAAGCTGTTTACGTAGCACACGCTCCTGCTCCGTCAGATGTCTGGTCTCTTGCGCCAGGTCCAACTGCAATATCACCGTGTTTGCGATGTGGAACTGCATCTTGGCGCCTCTAAAGAGCGATCTGCTCCAAATTTTCAGGTCGGCCCCTGTCCTCTGTAGTTTCCTGCCGATGCGTATGAACGGGCAGTTGTGATTGACTGGCCGATCCCAGGCGTGCTGCACTGTCTCATGGAAGTGTGGGAATTGCGGCCAAAAGTTTTCAAACCTGAACCTAGCTTTCCTAATTGGAGGCGTACCGTTGGCCAACAGAAGGGGGCAGTGATCGGAGAAGGACGTGGAAGCCGCCGTAAGCAACACATCGGGGAACATGTCTTCCCATGCCAAGTTGCAAAAAACCTTGTCAATGCTGCATAAAGTAGGTTCATCTTGCTCATTACTCCAGGTGAATCGCCTGTTCTTGCACTTGACTTCTCTGACCCCTGCGTAGTCGATTGCCCGGCGAAAACGCCCATCAACCTTCTATTGATCAAGCCATTGCTTTTGTCGCTGGCCTGGTAAATCATGTTGAAGTCACCATTAAGCATCCATGGTTCAGATGGGGGAGGGGCCGCGCTGGCAAGTTCGGAAAGGAAGTTTTCTTTCTGATCATCCTCTGTCGGCCCGTAGACGGTTGTCATCCAAGAGAACTCGCTGCTGCCGATGAACTGGACCCTAACCATGATGGAAAAACTAGCGATCATGTGCGAGACTATGTCAACTACCCGCTTATCCCAGAAAATTGCGGCTCCGCCTCTAGTGCCTGTCACGGGCAGCATGACACAGCCCTGAAGCGAAGGCCCCCTACGTCTACTACTAGTTGTGTAGACTAGGATTCGATCTTTGTTTCCTGTAAATTTAGGATCATGATTTTGTTTGCGTGAGCCACTTCGCAGACGGCCGAGCGCTTTGCAGGGGAGTTTAGGCCCCGCACGTTCCAGGACATGATTCTGAAGTTCGTATCAATCATGGGGACAGGGGATTTCTCTTCGTCGACTGATATAGCTACTGAAGGTAAACACGAGCACACAAACCTTACAATCCTGCTGGGGACGACGCCAGCCACCAATAGACCCCAAACTCCAGCGTCGCCTAACTACTCCTACCTTACACTGGGCACGACACATTGGAATAAAACCTAACTCAAACTGGTTTAAGACCAGCCGTCGATGAAGACCACGATGAAGAACTAGCATGATCACAGCACTGATGCATCCCCGCCGCTCGCTCCAGCCATGCCCGCAGCAATCTTCAGAGCTTCGCAGTCCAGCCTGTGTGCTTGGCAATGGCAGCGATGTCATTTGTAGAGAGGGGCTCCTGGAAACGCCTGAGGAGATCAGCAGCAGCCTTGGGCGTCATCTTGTCTTTAGGCCCGAGCCCGCCAAGCTCCTGGACGAGGCATAACGCCGGCCTCTATGCAATCGGGACAGGGGAGGCCGCTGCCGCCTGCCTAGCACTGCGGCGCGTAGGGACTGAGGTGGCCTGCACCTTGGGTGGAGCAGAGGGCCGTGGCAGCACAGCCTGGGGCACCGGAGCGAAGAGCTCCAGCGCACCATAGTTGCCGCCGTCCGCAGGCCCCGGAGGGCCGTGGTCAGGCGCCCCTCCAAGCTGTAGACTGTCGACCTTGTGGGTGATCGCGTCGACGTGGAATCCCACCGTGGCCGCTGCCGGCGAGCAGATGCAGGGGCTGGATAGCGGGACTGAAAGGTCGGCGATGCGCGATAGGATGTCGTCGTCTTCGTGGAACTCCTCTATCACACCAGGGCGCGTGCGAGCATGCGGGGGCGAGCGTCCACCATCTTCAAAGGCCAGTGGGGAGTTGAGGGCGTCGAGCATGGCGTTCTCGATCTCGAGCTGCATGACATCCGTGCGCAGCGGGGGGGGAGAGTGCGCGACCACCAGGAAAGGAAAAGAAGGCGGCCACGGGGTCCGTCTCCAGGGCTTCTCCGTGCGTGGCCACCGGCTTATGGAGGAGGGGAAGCGGCGGCGTGGCCCGAAGTGGCGGCGCCGTGGTCGCCGCCTTGCTTTTGGCGCGTCCCCGCTCCTGATCGTCGTGCCTCCTGCCCGCCGGAGTCCTGCTGCGCCGCCTTGGCGCCGCCTCGATGACGTTAGTGGATTTGCCCCTAGCATGGCATGAGGTGCCCAGGAGCGTGTCACGCCACAAGCGCCGCTGCTCGCCGGAGTCATTGTCGTCGCGATCGCGTCGGATCGGCCGGGGAGCCAACCGGCAAGCAGCAGTGGCCAGCCAAGCCTCTGGGCGACGAGCTTGCGCCTGGCCATCTTCGACACCACCCGTCCAGGGGCCGGAATCGACGACGCGGGGGTAGGGGCGGTTGTCGTCGTCATCGGAGGAGGGGATCCCGCTCTGGCCCGAGTGCGAAGAGCGCGGCGAGAGCGGGGTCCAGTCTTCAACTCAATCTACATGGATCAGCAGATCATAGCGGCGCACGCCCGACGGTGGGGGAACGCGGCGGTCCTGCGGGGAGTAGCCCAGGATCTCTTCGACGCGGCCAACTCCCCTCTTGAGCACCCAGAGAGCTCGCTTTGTCGGAATGTGCGCGACATCCCAGGTCCAGAGCCAGCACGCAAAGCTCTTCGTGTGGCCCCGCTCCAGGGTTCTGCTGTCGAGGCGGTCGATGCGGCCGAAGTCGCCGAACGCCTCCTCCGCGCCCTCGAGCGACCAGAACTGCATTGGGAGATCCTCGACGATGATGCGGACGTGCAGGGGTAGCTTCATGAAGGCAGCGTGGTCGTCCTCGTGCTAGGCGCGGACGAGGAACTTGGCGCCATCCACCCGCAGCACACCGCGCCTCACAGCGTCATCACGGTGCGCCGGGATGTCGAAGTGCACCAGGAAGGCCTCCGGGTGGTGGGAGGTGACACGCAGCTGGAAGGGGGGTCCCCAACTGCGCCTCAATGGCCTTGCCCACCGCCATGGGATTGGTGGAGTGGACCCCGTCGGCAGCGGTGAGGGTGACGGCATGCAGGCGCAGAACGAGATCCTCGCGCTCGAGCGTGGGCGAAGCGACCACCACCTTGTTGCTGGCGCGCGGGCGCCGGGAGTGTTCGCAGCGGAGGAAGCGATCCATGGCCGGGGAGGCGGAGGCGGCGGTCCTAGGGAAGCGAAGACGCTCGTGCACCGGAGCTCTGGGGGGAAGCGGGTTCAGTCGATCCCGGGCAGTCCCTCCTGGACCCCCGTTCCTCGGATTCTGTGGGCACTCGCGGGCGAAGTGGCCTTGGCGCTTGCAGAGGACGCAGTGGAGCGGATCTCTGCAATCCTTGTAGAGGTGGAACTTGCTGGGCACCGGAAGCACTTCCCTTTGAACTTGCTTAAGAAGGCGTCGCGGCCGGCGGCCGCATTGAAGCCCTGTTAGCGGTCTGAGCAGCGCTCCCGGCGATGACGCGAATGGACCGCAGGCCCGAAGCCAGCGCGCTTCCCCTTCCTGGATCTGACCTCCGTCCAGCCATGGTCACCGCCCGAAGGGGAAATCTCGACAGCGTGGAATGGAGCAACAACCAAGGATTTAAGGCGCCCTTGCCCAAAACCAGGGGACGCGCCCAGATCCACTGAGCAAAGCCGGTGCCCCGGCCGGGACGGGCCACCTCTCTCCAGGAAACGTGGCGTCGAAGCTGGATCTGAACCCACGGTAGTTGTAGCCGGTGTTGATGGCGAGGCCGAGGCCCCTGACGGACCGCGCGAAGATGGGGAACCGCGAGGAGAGAATGGGCTCCTGTGCTGCGAGCCAGCCGAGGAGGGACGGTGGCCATTAATGCCGGATTTGTGGCCGCCGCGGCCGGAGCGGCCAGTGGCGCAGGGGGCGGGGGGGGGGGAGCGGGACTAGGAGGCATTTTAGTGGCAACAATTCTTCGCCTAGCTGCGAGTCCTGCCCTCGGCTTGCCTTTTCTTTTTTTGGCTCAGCCAATATGCAACATTGGAATAGTTTTTTCTTTTTTGAGAAATTGTTCATTCAAATCACGAATCAGTACAGAGTAGGTTACCCTTACAAGCACATTGAAACCCCAAAACAAAGGACCATGGACACCTAGAGTACCCTAAGACAACCATAACACAAGAAGATCTCCGGAGCCCTGTGTCATCATCCCTGAATCATGAGAGAAGACCCCTCCATCAACCATAACACATTGGAGTAGTTAAGGTGTACTCTTTGTGGTGAGGCGGTCGTCATGTGCGGATGTCCAGTCTTCTCGGTCTTGGGCCAACACACCACCTTGATCTAGGGTGAACACCTTGCTCGACGATGCAGCGTCCTTTGAGCCAGGACGAGGGGGTATGGTCCCTCTTGGGCGAGGAAGTGGTGGGTATGCGGTGTTCTCGGTCCCCTTGCAGGCGTTGGCGAGATTGTTTTCAAGGCAGCTGATGTCTCCTTCCGGCAAAGCAACCAAGGGGAACCCCGGTGGGAAGAAGGAAAGAAAGATCAGGGGAAGAAGTGGGGTACTGTAGTTCATGTCTTGTTTGTCAAGCTCACAGGCGTCTCCTTCGACAAGCGGAGGTTCTTAGTTTTTCTTGCATTTAGTTTGGTTGTTATATTGTGGTGTAAGTTGTTCGTTGGTCTTTTGTCCTGCTTCATTAATATGTTGATGTTGGCTGCAATCCTGACCGGTTGATGACTTGTTAATTCAAAGTCGGGCTCATCTCGAACTTTTTATATAAGAAAACCTGACTGGAGCATACTTTCAGATGTCCTGTATCACCCGGTGTCCTGGCACTCCTATTCTGGGTGGATGCATATAATCCTCACAGCGTACATGTTGAAGTGTGCAGTTTGAGGGGAGTAGATGCCTTGTAAACTGGGTCGGCTCCTAAGCCAGTCTAACAGTGCAGTCGCCCTAGGTCTCAAGGGGAGAAGGCCTAGTAAATTATAGTAATTGGAAGATACCCTGTGCATTGCTGCGTGGATTGGTCAATGACAATTTGATAACACGAGAAATAAAATTATAAATACATAGTACTTACACATTTGATTATGTAGTTGTAGGTTGTAGTTCAGGCCGAACCAACACTTGAATCTGGAGGGTTAGTGTGATGCGGATTTGGTAAGTAGTAGGGATGATTGGAGATCAACATTTATTGTGTGTTTGTGGGAGGTAATCTTGTTTCATAGCGAAGCAAGAAGCAAGCAGTGGTGTCTCGGTCTACTGCGGAGGCCGAATATAGAGCAATGACATTAGCTCTATGTGAAATGATGTGCCTAAAGGGTCTTCTGAAGGAGCTTCAGTGTTGAGGAATGAGACTATGTTGCCTAATTATGATAATGTAGCTGCAATCAATATCGTAAATAATCCGGTTCTGTTTGACCGAATGAAGCATGTGGAGATTGATAGGTTCTTCATCAAGATGTATAGTGAGGTTTTAAGGCTAAAACATGTCAAGTCTCTGATCAACTAGCGGATTGTTTTATAGAGGGTCTACGGCCTAAGGAAAATGAATCAGTTTGCCAGGCCGCCGGTGCTACCCGCGGGAAAGGGGGGCCCCACTGGTCCGCGGCCTCCGGGACTAACGCCTTCGGTTGCTTCTGCCTTGGGTCGTGGCGGCGGGTCTAGCCTCAGACCTGTGGTGCCGGTCCCGGGTGGTGTTCCGCCTCGAGCTGCTCCGCCGCCGCACTATGCCGCAAGGCCAACTCAGACCCGGTCGGGGCCTTCGCAGACTAGGCAAATTTCGACAGGTCGAGATTCTTTTGAGCCGCCCCGAGGGCAGTGGGGTGATGATGGTGTCGACGAGTATGGAGACGGAAAGCACCGTGGTTCATCATCTACTGTGGAGGCCGAGGCTATGCTTGGCAGAGTGATGGGTCTGCTGACAGACCATTTTTGGGACCTCCTGGTGGCTTTGTCGAGGGGGCATCCGGTCCGGATCACCGCCAGAGAGGTGGATTCCGTGGACATCCGGGTGGTCGGGGTGGTGGCCGTGGGAGGTTTCGTCGGCAGCCTCCGCCTCCGGCTGCTGTTGACCATGCGGCTCTTGCGGTTGAGACAGATAATGTTCAGTGTACGGATCTTCCTACTCAGGCGATGGAGGTGGTAACGGCCCTGGCCAATGTTGATGTTCCTGTGCCTGGGGCCGTGGTGAAGCGTCAGACAAGTCTGATTCTGAGAGGGCAGCCAAGTGGGCGCGCAAGAAGGAAAGGATGTTGTGTTACCGGTGTGGTGAGAAGGCCCATTTTATTGCAGAGTGCGTCGCAGAGCTGTGTGACTCGTGTGGCAAGCTTGCACATGATTCGGGAGATTGCCCGTTAGTGCGTGACCAGGCTCCATCTCTGACTATGTATGGGCTATACTGTGCGGAGTTATTGTTCTTCGAGTCCCCGACCGCGAGGGAGATTCCCGAGGATACATAGTGCCTGACTACCGGGATTTTGAAAGCAACTCAGGGCGAGGTGACTGAGGCTCAGATTATCCAGAGGCTTCAGGAGTTGGCACCGGGGGACTTTCAGTGGGAGCTGGTCAGCCTCGAAGCTAATGTCTTTAAGGTGGATTTCCCTTCTGTGGAGGATTTACAGAAACTGCTGAGTTTTGGCTTGTGTAGAGTTCCTGGTACTAAGTGTATTTTGGAGTTTCACGAGTGGACGAAGGTGGAGCCTAAAGGAAAGCCACTTACGCAGATCTGGTTGCGGTTTTCTGGGGCCCCATCTAAGCCTCTGCAGGACGTTCGAGTTGTAGCCAGTATGGGTATCATGGTTGGAAAGACGGAGAGAGTGGATATGGCTTTCACTCGGGCTCATGGAGTGGCTCGGATGTTGGTGACTGTTCTGAATGTTGATTTCGTGCCTGATGTGGTTCACTGGACATATAGGGGAGAGGTATTCCCGCTCGACATAGAGTTTGAGGACGTTGAGATGTTTGCTGAAGAGGGTGCTGGGGATGATGTTGATATGCACGAGAGTGATGGTGGTGCAGGAGCCAAGGGGGCGCCAGCCGAGTCTGCTCGAGAGGGGTCGACCGGGTCTCGCCCAGATGCTCAGTTGCCTGGGGAGGGGACCGGGGTTGAGCCGAGACCGTCACCTTCGGTGCCCACGACGACACTGCGTTTTGGGTCCTTTGCGCCTGCTTCTGCGCCTCCCAGACTGTGGAGTGATAGGGTGGAGACTGATGATGTGTTTGAGCACACGCTTCCCTCATTGGACTTTGTAGGGACTGCAGTTCGGGATGTAGAGCCGGAGGTCGCTCCTATTTCCCTTGCTTCACCGGTTGACGTGGCTCCGGCAATGTCATCTACGTCCGAGGTGGGCATTGGGGGACGGGGGTCAGGGCAGGTGGCCTTGTCCTCTCCCCTCCCTATACCGACACCGGTGACGCCGGCCACGTCGGGGCCCGCCAGCGCTAGGAGTGGGAGCCCGAGGCAGGTGGCTTCGGCTCTTCCTCCTCAGGCCCTGGCTGTGGCACCCGCGTCTCCCGTGACGCTGGGGGAGGGGGGCTGGGGCAGGTGGCCCTAGACATCCCTTCCTCGTCTGCGGTCAGGAGGACCGCACCATCGGCGACTTCGACCCAGTTGGCCCCAGTTGTCCCGTCTCTTGTCCTACCGCCGGGCACTTGTCCGAGGGCATTGGGAGCCCGCAGCTTCTTCATTCTCGAGAGGAGGTTGTTGCCTTTGGCGGGATCCCAGACCCGGTCTCGACGGGGAGACGGATGAGTGCTCGCGTTCTAGACCTTCCGGAGGTGGACGATATGCAGCAGCAGTGCGCTATGAGGGCGGCCAAGCTTCATGATGCTGCGATCTCTGCTGGTATGTCCGTTAACATATCTAATTCTTTATTGCATTTTGCTCCTGAGGAGATTATTAATAATGCAAACCAATTAGGAGTTTCACTAGGCGCTACTGATAATGAAATATCCAATTCGGTGAATGATATGTTAGATTTAAAGGCGGAGTGGGCCTTAGAGACTATTCGTAATCTTGTTGTGGTCAAACCCATGAATGATGAGGCAATTGATGCGTTAGGGGTTAGAGTGCTAAATAATCTATGTGCGGATCTAGCACCTTCTAATCAGGAGTCTGAGGGCGATGATGCGCCCTTAGATGATGTAGCTGTCGGTTCTGTTCAGTCCGGTTATGAGGACCGGGTGATGGAGCCCACTAAGCCAAAGCGTAAGTGGAAACGAAAGATTTATCCCGATTCTGCAGTTCGTAGGAGTGCTAGGTTTCGGACTGCTAAAAAATTCCATGATGAACTATGAAAGGAATCTTTTGGAATAGCAGAGGTCTGAAGGACTTGGCTAAAAGAAGGTTTCTTGCCGAAGCTTCTCTGGAACATCGGTTAGATTTCATTGCTTTATCGGACACCGGTAGAGAGAATTTTGCGCCGCAGTTTCTTTCCTCTCTTGTGGGTGGTCTTGATTTCGATTGGCATTGCCTCCCGCCACGAGGTAGATCGGGAGGTATCTTACTGGGTGTGAGATGTGATTCCCTTGAAGTCCGGAGTGTAGTAATGGGTGACTTCGCGGTAAAGTTTCGAGTTAGGTCTAAAGTTGATGGGTTCAACTGGGCTTTGGTAGCGGTCTATGGTGCCGCTCAACCCGAGCTTAAACTGGAGTTTCTGGCAGATCTTGTTTGGATCTGTGGGTCCGAACAACTTCCGATTTTGGTCGGGGGTGATTTCAATATCATTAGAAGGAGAGAGGAGAAAAATAATGATAACTTTGACGGCAGGTGGTCGTTTATGTTCAATACTATTATTGAAAGCTTAGATCTAAGGGAGATAGAGCTTTCTGGTAGAAAGTTTACCTGGGCTAATGCTATGCCAAACCCAACGTATGAAAAGCTTGATCGGGTTCTCGCCAGCGTGGAGTGGGAACAGAAGTTCCCTCTTGTTACGGTGCAAGCTCTCACGCGGGGAATCTCTGATCACACACCATTGTTCGTTGACTCAGGGGAGCCGAACCATATGGGAAACAAAAACACCTTCTCTTTTGAGATGGCCTGGTTCGAACGCGAGGGGTTTTTAGAAATCATAGCCAGGGAGTGGGCCAAGGGTGTTGGAGGAAGGACGGCGGTCGAGCACTGGCAGAATAAAATTAGGCATTTGAGAAGCTTCTTACGGGGCTGGGCTAAGCACCTCAGTGGGGTGTATAAGATTGAGAAGGATAGGCTCCTCTCTCTTGTACAGGCCTTGGACATAAAAGCCGAATCCGCGATGTTGCTGTCCGCCGAGCTCCAAGTTAAAAATGAGGCGGAGAAGAGGCTGAAAGAACTTCTCCGCGAAGAAGAATTGAAGTGGGCTTTGCGTGCCAAGGTCCGCAAAGTAGTCCAAGGGGACGCGAATACTCAATTTTTTCACCTCATTGCTAATGGTAAGCACAGAAAGAAGCGGATCTTTCAGCTAGAGCAGGATGAGGGTACTGTTTTAGGTCAGGATAATCTCAGAACCTATATTACCGAATACTATAGACAGTTATTTGGACCGCCGGAGGACAATTGTGTGTCCCTCGATGAGTCCAGGGTTGAGGATGTGCCTCAATTGTCTGCTGCTGATAATGATATCCTGGTTGCCCCGTTCTCAGAAAAGGAGGTGTTCGATGCTATTACACAAATGAAAAATAATAAGGCTCCCGGTCCGGATGGGTTCCCGGATGAGTTCTATAAAAAGTGCTGGCACATTATTAAGGGGGATTTACTACCTATGTTTCATGATTTATTCTCTGGATAGCTTCAATTATTTCACTTGAATTTTGGAACTATCACATTGCTCCCGAAGAAAACGGATGCTGTGAGGATTGAGCAGTTCAGGCCGATTTGCCTCCTCAATGTTAGTTTCAAAATCTTCACCAAGGTCGGGACTAATAGGCTCACACAGATTGCGCAGTCTGTGGTGCAGCAATCCCAAACTGCTTTCATGCCGGACAGGAACATCCTTGAAGGGGTGGTGGTTCTTCATGAAACGCTCCATGAAATCCATTCCAAAAAATTAGATGGAGTAATTTTTAAGGTGGATTTCGAAAAAGCTTACGATAAGGTTAAGTGGCCATTCCTCCAACAGGCATTGCGTATGAAAGGTTTTGATGAAGCCTGGCGCCGACAGGTCGAATCATTTACGCAAAAAGGGAGTGTGGGAATTAAAGTGAATGACGACATAGGTCATTATTTCCAGACACATAAAGGCCTAAGACAAGGAGATCCGATGTCCCCTATCCTGTTTAACATTGTGGTGGATATGTTAGCAATTTTGATAGGAAGGGCTAAGGAGAATGGTCAAGTGGGTGGGTTGGTACCTGATCTTGTTGAGGGAGGTGTTTCCATCCTTCAGTACGCCGATGATACAATCATCTTTATGGAGCATGATTTGGCCAAGGCGAGAAATATGAAGCTAGTGTTATGCCTGTTTGAACAATTGACCGGGTTAAAGATTAACTTCCATAAGAGCGAATTGTTCTGCTTTGGTAGAGCCAAAGACGACCAGGAGTCTTATAGGCAATTGTTTGGGTGCGAGTTGGGGAGTTTACCCTTCTCTTACCTTGGTATTCTGATTCACCATCGTAGGCTAACAAACAGAGAATGGAAGTGCATCGAGGATCGATTTGAGAAAAAACTGAGCTGTTGGAAGGGTAAGCTCATGTCATACGGAGGCCGTTTGATATTGATTAATTCGGTGCTCACGAGTATGCCTATGTTTCTCTTATCTTTCTTTGAGGTCCCAGTTGGTGTTAGGAAACGACTGGACTTCTATCGGTCGCGTTTCTTTTGGCAGGGTGATGAACTTAAAAGAAAATACCGGCTTGCTAAATGAGACATCATCTGTAGACCGAAAGACCAAGGGGGTCTTGGTATTGAAAATCTTGAAGTTAAGAACAGATGTCTTCTTAGTAAGTGGTTGTGGAAGCTGTCTTCCGGGACTGAGGCCATGTGGTCCTCCGCAACAAGTACCTCCAAACTAAAACATTGTCCCAGGTCGCAGTCAGGCCGACTGATTCGCCTTTCTGGAAAGGACTAATGAAAGTCAAACAATCTATGTTCAATAGGACGAGATTTGTTATTGGAAACGGTACAAGTACACGTTTCTGGGAGGATACTTGGCTTGGTGAATCACCTTTAGCCATTCAATATCCGTCTTTATATCGGATTGCTCAACGACATGAGGTGTTCGTGGCAACGGTATTCCAATCTGTCCCCCTTAATATTCAGTTTCGACGGTCGCTAGCGGGCAATCGTTGGGAAGAATGGCTCCATCTAGTTAGGAGACTGATGGAGGTTCAACTTTCTCACCAACCCGATATATTGCGTTGGATGTTGACTAGTTCTGAAGTATTTACAGTTAAATCAATGTATATTGATGTTATTAATTCGAATGCTATTCCAACTTCCAAGTATGTTTGGGCTGTCAAAGTTCCTTTAAAAATTAAAGTGTTTATGTGGTTTGTCCATAAACAAGTTATTTTAACAAAGAACAACTTGATTAAACGCAATTGGACAGGACCTACTAGGTGTAGTTTCTGTGATCGGGATGAGACGATTAAGCATTTATTCTTTGATTGCCCGTTGGCCAAAGTTCTTTGGCGGACAGTCCATATTGCTTTTAATATTACTCCACCGAGTTCGGTCAATACTTTATTTGGGACATGGCTTAATGGGGTTGAGCCTGAATTACCAAGACATATTCGGGTTGGAGTTTGCGCTTTGTTATGGACTATCTGGAATTGCAGAAATGATATGGTTTTTAACAGAACATCACGGATTCATTTTTTGCAGGTTATTTTCCGAGCTACGGCACTGATCCGTTCGTGGTCGCTACTCACTCCGATGGAGGCCAGGGAGCATTTGGTTACTGGATCTATCCGTTGGGAGATGGTAGCTCGGGATATCTTCAACCGGTTTGGATGGCGGTCATGTAATAGGATAGGCAATTAGTTTCTCTATCTATTGTTAGCCAGCCGGTTGTGGCATCTTTTTCGGGCTAGTTTGTGTATCTAGCCGTCCGTCGCTCTGTGTGAGCTGCATTTATCTTTTTCTTTCTGTTTGGCTGGAGACTGTGGAACCTTGTTGGCACTTTTTGTTATTTGGTTAATAAGATGGCCGTATGCATCGTCGTTCTGATGCAGAGGCCGGGGAGACCCCCCTTTTTGAAAAAAAAGATGGGCATGTTGAATATCTTTGGCCCATCTTGAGGAGGGGTATTGGTGTAATTAAAAAGTTTGTAAATAACTTTTATGCATATTGAAGGAATAAAATGGAGTGAGTGTGTTGAAGGGGAGCACGGCAAGATTTTCCACCCAAAATCTCAACAGTTTCCTCAAGGACAGGCTGGTTCACGGGCCAAGATATGCCGGCCGGAGGGCTCTCGGTATCGTCGGCACAGCCTGAAATGGAGTTTGAGGCGAAGATCGCGATGACCGTGGTGATATTGTGCGTCATGGCGGCCACCGGCGGTCTCATGTTTGGCTACGACATTGGCGTCTCAGGTACGGCAGGCTTACTTCCTAAAAACAAGGACCTAATCTGATGTCCACGTTTGTGTTCTATTTCTTTTATCCCAGTTTTTTTGTTTCTTATTGCTAAATTATTTATGAAAGCTTAGATGCGATATCCTTAGAAAACATCTAGATATAAATTAGACAAACTGTAAAAACAAACAAGCTAGGCTGCGGGGATGCATGCTCCTGTTGGTTCCATTCATCTGCATCCTTGTTAAAATTGTATCTTTAGTTCTAGCTACAGAAAAAATTGCAGGGGCGAAGTGTTCCATTCCTATTGAGAATACTATTGTAAATCTGGAGAAAGATTATTGTAAATCTGGAGAACGATTATTTAATAATTAACTTTGTACGCGGCGTGTCATCGATGCGCGAGTTCTTCCCCTCGGTGCTGAAGCACGACGGCAGCAAGCAGAGCAACTACTGCAAGTACGACAACAGGGCCTGCAGCTCTTCACGTCGTCGCTCTACCTCGGTGGCCTCGTCGCCACCTTGTTCGCTTCATACACCACCCGCCAACTTGGCCGCCACCGCCTCACCATGGTTATGGCAGGCTCCTTCCTCATCATCGGCGTCATCTTTAACCGTGCTGCCCGGAGCCTCACCATGCTCATTGCCGATAGGCTCACGTTGGCTTCGCCAATCAGGTATACGGGCTGTGTTTTTTTAGGAAAAAAGATAATTTTCATCTCTTAACTCTTCCGTAAGTATAGAAACGACTCCTTTTAACTCTGAAACCGGCAAACCTTAGTCCCTTAACTCCTCATACCAGTTAAGTTCCTCTGCTCACTTAGAGCATCTTCAACAAACACGCAACGCGTGGCGCACTAAAAAAACAGTATACGGAATCGCTAGCTTTTGCGCGCCGCAACACGCTGGCTCGAGCGGCCGCTGCAAAATATAGCGCGCCCGAGCCGCTCCAATAGACGCGCTAAACTGCAGCATGCGCGAGCAGCCGACACTTGCCATATGTTGCTTTGAGAGGGGGACACGTGGCTTCATGGCGGGCGGCGGCGCGACGCCACCCGCCCCCGAGGCCGTCCGTGGCGGCATGAAAAGGCTGCGCGCGATGCCGGTGCTTGGAGGAGCACCGGCGGTGGGGAAGCTGAAGCTCCCAGCGCTAGGATTTACGGCAGCGGCGGAGGAGGGGTCGCGGGTGTAGGAAGGAGTGAGGAGGATGTCGGCGTGTCCGTCCATCGGGCGAATTCGCCGCCGACGACACGGGCGGGGTGAAAGCGGCGCGGCGGAGAGGGTGTGGCGCGGGGGAGCGGGCGCAGCAAACAAACGACGCGCGATGGCGTTTCGGACCGCACGCTAAACTAGTTATGCCGCATGTGCGGTTTTTGCGCCTCCGCTGAAGCGCTGCCCGAAGCGGTAGCGCGCGCAAAAACCACTAATTTTCGAGCACGGCACTTAGAGCAACTGTTGAAGATGCTCTTATGTGGTTGTTTAGTTGACGTGGCTTGGTTTTGACCGGTCTTTGTCCATGTGGCAACGTTACTCTGCTTTCATCTTCACGCGGTTGTAGACATTTTGTCAAGCACATGGCGTGCGATGTCCGAGCTCCTAGCGGCATGCCTCCATCCCGAGGTCGAGCCACTCGGTGCTCGTGGCGGCTTGGAGCAGGTAAGCAAGCACACGATGTGCAGAAGGCAGTGAGGAGGGTCGTCGTAGTGTACTGAAGAGCGGGGACGTGGCCTCGTCGGGAAGCAGGGATCAAGCGGCATACGGTCGAACTTGTCCTCATAGCATTCGGTCCAGAGCTAGACGGTGAGCACGACGCTTTGGCGCGTCAACGTTGCGGCTCGGAGCACTCGCCGTGGTGGGTATACTCTGCCTCCGGCGAGCGCTCCGAGTCGCAACGTTGATGCGCCAAAGCTCCGGACGCCTGTGCCTCGTTCAAGTCCAGCCGATCCCTACGTGCGGCAGCGTGGAGTACATGGGCACTCAGTCCAGTGCTAACTCGGGTACATCGGGATGGCGTGAGGTAGAAGGGGAAGATGAGATGGACAATGATGCGGCGAGAACGGGGGCTGGGTGGAGGAAAAGAAGAGGCTCCAGGATATGACAAAGAATTTCTTCAAAGAACTGTATACAAGAGAAAGTGGTGTTGAACCAGATGGTATAGTGGACTGCCTAAATAAGCGAGTGGCTGATGTGATGAATGCGTCTTTCGTAAAGGATTTCTCGGAGAAGGAAATCAGCGACGCCCTTTTCCAATTAGGCCCTCTAAAGGCCCCCGGCACGGACGGTTTCCCGGCAAGACTTTTTCAGAGGAACTGGAGTACTCTGAAGAAGGATGTGATTAGTGCAGTGATGAAATTTTTTCATGACGGCTTCATGCCAGAGGGAATAAACAACACCGTCATTGTGCTCATTCCAAAGAAAAATAACCCAGAGTTCCTAAAGGATTATAGACCCATCAGCCTCTGTAATGTGATTTACAAAGTGATATCCAAATGCATGGTAAATCGACTCAGACCAATCCTCGACGACTTAATCTCGGAGACGCAGAGTGCTTTCATTCCTGGCCGCTTGATTATAGACAATGCAACGATTGCTTTTGAA
Organism: Triticum aestivum; assembly: GCF_018294505.1. NCBI lineage: Eukaryota > Viridiplantae > Streptophyta > Magnoliopsida > Poales > Poaceae > Triticum > Triticum aestivum. The sequence goes on from NC_057806.1 coordinate 4,776,757, forward strand.
TGCTTTTATAAGATCCAGCATAGTAAAAACTCGGCCAACACCCATTGTGCTTTCAAGTTGGATTTGGTGAAAGCTTATGATAGAGTTGATTGGGGATTCATGGAGAAGGCACTTCTAAAACTCGGTTTTGATCAGAAATGGGTAGGGTGGGTGATGAACTGTGTGACGTCCGTGAGGTATACAGTTAAATACAATGGCGAGCTCCTCGAACCTTTTGTTTCGTCCAGGGGACTATGGTAGGGCGACCCATTGAGCCCGTACATGTTCTTGTTTGTGGCGGAGGCGCTGACTTGCTTGATTAACAGAGAGATCCGTCGGGGAAAGATTACACCTCTCAAGATCGCTAGAGGTAGCCCGGGGTATCAAACCTGTTATTTGCTGACGACAGTTTGCTATTCTTCAAGGCGTGTAAGGAGGAGGCTGAGTGCATAAATCAAATCCTTGTGAATTTCCAGAGGGGAACTGGTCAGCTGCTCAGTAATAGCAAGTGCTCAATTTTATTCAACGAGCTATGCCCGGCAGCGACCCAGTAGGATATCAAAACGGCGCTTCAGGTCACAGCATCCACCTTTGAGAACAAATACCTGGGCCTCCCTACTCCCGAAGGTCGCATGAAGGACTCCATGTTTCAGCCCATTATGGAAAGATTTGTAATAAAGAGGTGTACGGATTGGACAGAGAGATTTATGTCCCATGCTGCAAAAGAGGTTCTAGTGAAGTCAGTTCTACAAGCGCTGCCTTTATATTGTATGGGGGTTTCCAAAATGTCACAAGGTGGTTGTGACAAGTACGAGAAACTAATCCGTGACTTTTGGTGGGGGGACGAAAATGGACATAGAAAAGTTCACTGGATGTCCTGGGAAAGGATGATTAAGCCAAAGCGCGTAGGGGGCATAGGTTTCAGAGACATGAAGTTATTTAACCAAGCGTTGCTTGCAAGACAAGCTTGGAGGCTGCTGCAGAGACCGGATAGTTTATGTGCATGGGTCCTCAAGTCCAAATACTACCCACATGGCGAGCTGCTGGATACAGTTTTTGCCTCGGAAGTGTCACCCGTCTGGAGGGGCATAGAATTTGGTCTAGAACTCCTAAAAGAGGGCACGGTTTGGAGGATCAGGAACGGTCGCAGTGTGCAAATTCAGAGGGACAATTGGATTCCTCGTAAGGAAGGTCTCAAACCAGCTCGCTTCATTCAACGATCACGGCTTAGATGGGTAAATCAGTTGATTTTGGATGATGGCAATGGGTGGAACACAGAGTTAGTGCATCAACTATTCCATCGTTTCGACGTAGAAGCCATATGTAACATTAAGCTCCCAAGGACGGGATCTGAGGACACGTTAGCTTGGCGTCCTGAGAAAACATGAATGTTCTCAGTAAGTAGTGCCTATAGGCTTGTAGTTGCTTTACAGCACAAAAACGCTCCGCCACCATCGAGCTCTACAACTGATGCAGATGACCGCAGCATATGGGACATCATTTGGAAATCCAAAGTCCCAGAGAAAATCAAGATCTTGGGCTGGAGGGTGGCCACAAATACCCTTCCCACAAAAATGAAGAAGTGGAAATGCACTCTGGAGGTGGACAATGTCTGCAAATGATGTGGCATGGGGGAGGAAGATGAATTTCATGCTACAGTGTCCTGTACCAAGAGCATTGCGCTAAGACATGAAATGAGAAAGGCTTGGGATCTTCCTAGCGAGGATAAATTTAGATTCACGGGTGTGGACTGGCTGCAAAATCTGCTCAGTCCTTGCAGTCAGGAGATGAGGACAAAGCTCCTAATATTACCGTGGCGGTGTTGGTTCCTCCGAGACGACTGCATCCATAGTTCTAGGAAAGAACTAGTTAGTAGATCGGCTCTGTTTCGACAGCAATACGATGAGGAGCTGAGTGGTTGCGACGCGGCCCTGAGATGCAACCCAAAAAACAAACAGAAAGCCTCACAGGCTGCACATGTTCTGGCTAGGGATGCGAACGGGGGTGTCCTGGCCTGTGCTGTCGATATGCATGGAGAGAGTGTTGAGGCCTCCAGGGCCATCCGCTGGTGCCGGCCTGTAGCGGGAACCGTAAAACTGAACTCTGCCGCTGCGTTCCAGGCAGACAGCGGAGCCTCTCATGCTGGTGCCGTCATGCGGGGTCGTGCGGGATCACAATGGGCTCATCCTCATGTCGCTATCAAAAAGGATTGTTAATTGTAATGCAGTGGAGGAAGCCGAGGCACATGCCCTGCTTGCAGGTTTGAGAGCACTGTCCCCGATGTATAGAGGGCCTATCATCGCAGAATCTGACTGCACCTTCGTCGTGAAGGAGCTCAGACCGGGCGGCTCCAACCGCTCTGCGTGGCAATCTGTGTTTACTGATATTATGGAGGAGCTCAAACTTTTCAGGGAAGTTCAGATCATATACTCTAGGCGTGACCAGAACAAGCTTGCCCACTCCCTGGCCGCTCAAGCAAGGAGGCACGAGGATATGCTGATGGTGGCAGGTATACCGGATGATCTGAATGCGGTTTTTGCCGCGGACGAGGTGGTGGCTTAGAGTACTGCTGTACTCTTGTTCCTCAAAAAAAAATGATGCGGCGAGGTCAAAGGTCAAAACCATGCCATGTCAACACAAAACCACCCAAATCTATTCAAGGGATGGAAAATATCCGGTTTTGAGAATTGAGAGACTAAGATTTGCCCGTATTGAAATCAAGGGACCATCTCTATACATCCGAAAAGTAAAGAGATGAAAAATATATTTTCCCTTTTTTATTCTCTCATGGAACCTAAATTTGCAACGAGACTCCATAATGTGTATCCACGCAAATGATTATCATCCATACAGTGCAAGTTGTTCCTCTGTTCTATCAGAGATCGCGCCGGCAGGGTCTGCGGTGGCTCAACATCACCACCAGCATCCTCATCGCCAACCTAGTCAACTATGGCACCAAGAAGTAGGAACACGCCCCCAATTCGCATGCTCTGGCTTGATCTGTTTGCAGTTTGCACGCCTCTGCCTAGCCGGCAACGACGTGTGTCGAAACTGAGCCGCGTGCAGGATCAATCCTTGGGGCCGCAGGCTTTCGTTGTCCCTTGCCGGCATCCTGGAAGTGCTACTCACCATCGGCGCGCTCTTCCTGGTGGACACGCCCCAGAGCCTCATCGAACAGGGCCGTGCTCAAGAAGATCCGTGCCACCAACAATGTGGGGCCCGAGTTCAACGAGATGTTGCGGGCAAGCCGTACCGCCCAAGAGGTCAAACACCCCTTTCGCAACCTCCTCCACCGCCGTAACCGCCCTCAGCTCATTAGCGCAGTCCTCCACGTACTTGTACACTATCGTTTATTGATGTTTTTTTAGAAAATGAAAATTTGTTTTCTGGCCTCTGCATGTAGCACACAGCCAGGGCCGTCCAGGGGCCTGTGCGGGTTTCTTCAAGGGGTTGCTTAATGTCAAGTTTCGACAGTGTACGTCATCCAGTTTTTCTTCGCTATAACACCATCCTGAAATACTCTTTTCTATTCTTAACATAATGTTTTGCATATTCTGAAATGAAAATGCACAAGTACAAACAGCCGGTGGCCCATACCAAGGCGAGGGCACCACCGATCTGTCCACCAGGTGCGCTCAAACCGAAACCCTATTTAATTTAGACTATTTTGTTCCTTTGAATGATTATATTAGTGAGTATATTGTGTGCATATGCATCAGTTGATCAAGATATGTAGTAGGTTAGTTGACCAAGTTGTCATACGCCAAGATTTTCAAGATTGTTGCTGGTTTAAAATTCAGGTTCAATCTTTTTTGTTTTAGTATTTTCATGAAGCAACATGTATTCTAGAAATTTAGAGCCCCAATTCGCATTTCGCACCAGGCCCCTGAATTTCTGGAGACGGCCCTGCACACAGCCTGCTTCTAATTAGTACAACTTTGTGGCCATGTGGCGCACATATGAGGAAACACAAATAAAGTCGAGAAGAACAAAGTTTATTTAGGGCCTATTTGTTTGGGCTGGAGCTTTTGAGCTTTTGAAAAAGCTGGCTGTTAGCTAGTAGAAAAGATGCCTGATGAAATTTAGTTGTTGGCTTTTGTAATGTATCTTTAGCTTCTATACGCACCAAAAGCCAGAAAAGCAGCTCTAAGTACGATAATTCAACCTAGAGCCCAGGCTCAGATGAGCCCGATGAACAGTACCTCGATTTGAAATAGAAAAAAGTTCAAAAAATTCTATTTTTTTGTGACGCAAGGTGCTCCTGTGCGTGAACTCCGTATAAAACTTTGTGAAATTTGGACATTCGAGGAGCTCGTGGCAAAAAAGACAATTTTTTTGCAATGAGCTCCTCGAATATCCAAACTTCACAAAAAATTTGCATGGAGTTCACGCACAGAAGCATGTTGCACCAGAAAAAAATTGGATTTTTTTAACTTTTTTCTTTTTGCAAATCGCAGTACTGTTCATGCCCGGGTTATCTTTTTTTTTTTGAAAACCCCCCACATATTAATCAGAAATAACAAAATTCTTACAATCGTTCATTACAAATCTAGCCACGCAGGGCGGAACACTATTACATAAAACACCGTCTGACCTACTATCAAAACAAAATTTAGCAATCTCATGCGCCACCCTATTTGCCTGCTTGTCAATCTTCACTATCTTGAAATCCTTAATGAGGTTTGAGACACTCATCGCCTCCTTTTTCAGGTCCACAAAAGGAGACCTGTCAAAAGAATCTTTTGCGAGAGAAAAAGCAACAACCGCGCTGTCAGTCTCCAAAATAACAGGACTATGGAATGTAATACCAATATATAACCCAGCAAGCGCCGCACGAAATTATGCTTCATCCACACAAGTGCACGACCCGATAAAATCCCATGAGGAAACCAGGACTTCGCCAAGGTGATCCCTGGCAATTATCCCAATGCTGACAGATCTCATGCTCTCCACAAAACTAGCATCAACGTTTATCTTAATATACCCTTGGTCTGGTGGTTCTCAATTACGATGAGCCTTCGTGATTGGTGTGATGTACCTCCCATTATCAATCACCCCCTTACCTTTGATGCTTAAGTCAACTTGCGCACAGTTTTTGACATTTGTGAAAAAATTTCAGTAATTTCCCACAAAAGTGACAGAAGCACGTAAGGATTCTTTCCCCTTCCCAAAGATCATATCATTTCTGAGATGCCAAGCTCTCCAAAGGATGAATAAAACTTGATCACGTTCTGGCGACCCCAATTGATCAAGCAGAATAAACATCCGGTCCGGCCCCGTAAATCTGAAAAGCTCCTCGGCAGGAATATTCCACTCTTCTCTCATAGCAAAACGAAACGCACGCACCTTTGGGCAAGACACAAGGGCATGGAAAGTATTTTCATCCTCCATCCCGCATATAGTACACATACCTGACACCGTTTGGTGATGAATAACTCTGTTTACCTGGGTCGCCAAACTGTTAGACGCAGCTCGCCAGGCAAAAATTCTTATTTTTTGCGGGACTTTGGCTTTTCAAATAACATCCCACACACTTTTTTCCTTGTCATCAGCATAACTAGACGATCCTGTCACGCCCTTGCCATCCTGAAGGTTTAAAGCCAGTCTATACGCACTTTTAACCGAGAACATGCCATTTTTCTCATAGTGCCAAGCAATTAGATCTCCCTCACCTATAGTCTGAATACGTAACCTTAGGATCTCCTCAGCATCATGGTTATAGAATAGGTGCCTGATTAAATTTTCATCCCATCTTCTTGTTCCGCTTATGAATAATTCAGAGACCCATTTCAGTCTAGTGCGGTTCTTTTTGACTAAAACTCTGAGGCCAGAATTTCTAGGTAGCCAATTATCTCTCCAAATATTAACATTTTTTCCGTCGACCACTCTCCATATGACCCCTTTTTTTAGCAGATCCAATCCGTGCACAATGCCTTACCAATTCACGGAGGTAGCCTACGGGAAAGCAGTATCCAATATGTGACCATTAGGATAATATTTCGCCTTCAAAACCTTAGCACATAAAGAATCTGGATTCACTAGCAGCCTCCAAGCCTGTTTAGCCAAGATAGCTTGATTAAACAATCTAAGATCTCGGAAACCCATGCCTCCCTCTCTTTTAGGTTTTGTGAGTTTATCCCAAGCTAGCCAATGAGTTTTCCTTCTATCATCTTCGTCCCCCCACCAGAAGTTTCTTATAATCTGAGATAATTCATCGCATAATGAAGCTGGAAATTTAAAAATACCCATGGCGTACACTGGGAGCACTTGCAAAACTGCCTTTATTTGATTTTCCTTTATACCACTGGAGACATATTTTTCAATCCAGTCTGACGCTCTTTTTAATGCCTTGTCTTTTGTTGATTGGAACTTACCAACCTTCATTCTACCCTCAGGTTACCTGAGCCAGGGCACCAAATTGCCGCTCTCCTCTAAGTAAGCTTTTCAGGTTTTAGTTCATTTCTCCATAAGCTTGCTTTTTAGCATTCCAAAAGCCACAGCTTTTTCATGTTTGTTTCAGCTGTTCAGCCTTTCAACGGGAAAAGCCAGCTGAGAAGCTGAAACAAACAGGGCCTTAGTATACTTCCATCCATTTGTCTCGAACAACTCCAAACCAAATGATCTCCAAAGACTTGCTTGCTGATTGGATTTGCTCCTTTGTCTCCTAATTAGTACTCCCTTCGTCTCAAAATAAGTGTCTTGAGCTTAGTACAAATTTGTACTATAGCTAGTACAAAGTTGAGACACTTATTTTGGGACGGAGGGAGTATGTTCTCATGAAAACGGCCTGCAAAAAGATTATATCATTTCGACATCGCCAAATGGTCCAACATAGAGCGGCTGCCTAGGATGATCCTTTTTTCATTAATATTAACCCTTGAGAACTAATTTTCTAGCATGTCCGATCTAGTGGGGTTAAAGTTTAACCGTTAAACCCGTAGTTATATGTACCATCCTTCAGATTGCTTTCGCATGCCAAATTGAAGAGAAAGTGTTTAATTGTTGAGCTCTTTTAGGGTGATTGGCGAGTTACAACTGGTAATTTCGTGTAACTCCACCTCTGTTTTTTTCTAACCGTTGGATATGAGAAATGACTTAAAAGTTTTTTTTGTGTGAAAAGGATAGAGTTGTAAATTAGCAGGTCAGTCTAATCGCTAGTCAATCCCTGGCACAGCCTTCGTCATTGTTAGGCTCCTCTATCCCCTCGGACACGAGCCGACGCCAACCCTGCCCTCGACCGTGGCGCCGCCGGCGTCCCTCCTGTTGCTCGTGCCGCCGACCCTCGCACAGCCACAGCCGCCAGCTCTCCTCTACTGCCCCAGCGCCCGAGCATCGCCTCGTCGAATAGGCGCTCCCCACGGCAACGCCTCCTCCCTGGATCAGCCACGGACGGCCATCAACGCCGGCAACCCAATCAATAGGAAGGTAACCCCGGAGATTAATCTTCCACCGCCGTCGCTGCCGTCGAGGACGCCCTGTTTTTTCAATCACATCCTCTGACCCCGTTATCCTGCGCAGTCGCCCGCCGCCGCCGAGGACGGAGAAGGTCGAGTGTCTATAACCATCGATTCCCGCCCAGGACGAGTATCCTCCCAGCCCCCTGTGCCGCCGTCTGCCTCTAACGATTCTGCACGCGTGTAGGCAACAGTGGAACAAATTCAGACATTCAAAGATATCCGACCGTCAGAATATTCAGGTTCCGCACTTCTGTATTTGAAAGTGCAACTATCCCTAGGTGGTTTTGGTAATTCATAACAACATATAGCTCATTGAGCTAATGCTATTCCAAGATGATCATTTCAGGAAAGCTCAATGATTGGCATGGCATGGATGGTGAAAGTGGAACCCTCAAAATGCTAAGGACAAAGGATTGGCTCTAGCTCATATGCTCAAGACTCTTCATTTTACATTTTAGTGGTCCAAGATCACATTGAGTCCATAGGAAAAGCCAATACTATCAAGGAGGGATGAGGTGTTGCTTAATGAGCCTCTTGCTTCATGTGCTTAGTGATATGCTCCAAAACCCTCAACTACTTTCCCATATCCACATTTGACCTAAACCCAAAGCCAAACTCGGCCCTACCGATTCTTTCAACCCGGCGCCACCGAGTTTCACTTGTCATAGCCATTGCCAAACCCTAGCAAATCGGTTCTACCGATAGGGATCTCGGTCTCACCGAGATGGGATTGCAATTTCTCTGTTTCCTTTTTGTAACTTTTTGGTCTCACCGAAAGAGCGGATCGGTCCCGCCGAGATTGCAATGTAAACTCACTGTTTCCTTTTCGTAACATTTCGGTCTCACCGAGAAGAGCGAATCGGTCCCACCGAGTTTACTTGACCAACTCTCTGGTTAGCTAATTACCAAAATCGGTCTCACCGAGTTTGTGTAATCGGTCTCACCGAGATTACGTTATGCCCTAACCCTAACCATGTCAGTCCTACCGAGTTGCATGTCAGTCCCACCGAAAATCTCTAACGGTCACTAGGTTTATTATTTCGGTCCGACCGAGTTTGTTGATTCGGTCCCACCGAGATTGGTAAATTGTGTGTAACGGTTGGATTTTGTGTGGAGGCTATATATACCCCTCCACCTCCTCTTCACTCGTGGAGAGAGCCATCAGAACACATCTACACTTCCAACTCATATGTTTTGAGAGAGAACCACCTACTCATGTGTTGAGGCCAAGATATTCCATTCCTACCATATGAATCTTGATCTCTAGCCTTCCCCAAGTTGCTTTCCACTCAAATCTTCTTTCCACCAAATCCAAATCCTGTGAGAGAGAGTTGAGTGTTGGGGAGACTATAATTTGAAGCACAAGAGCAAGGAGTTCATCATCAACACACCATTTGTTACTTCTTGGAGAGTGGTGTCTCCTAGATTGGCTAGGTGTCACATGGGAGCCTCCGACAAGATTGTGGAGTTGAACCAAGGAGTTTGTAAGGGCAAGGAGATCGCCTACTTCGTGAAGATCTACCGCTAGTGAGGCAAGTCCTTCGTGGGCGATGTCCATGGTGGGATAGACAAGGTTGCTTCTTCGTGGACCCTTCGTGGGTGGAGCCCTCCATGGACTCGCGCAACCATTACCCTTCGTGGGTTGAAGTCTCCATCAACATGGATGTAGGATAGCACCACCTATCCGAACCACGGGAAAAACATTCGTGTCTCCAATTGCGTTTGAATTCTCCAAACCCTTCCCTTTACATTCTTGCAAGTTGCATGCTTTACTTTCCGCTGCCAATATACTCTTTGCATGCTTGCTTGAATTGTGTGATGATTGCTTAACTTGTCCTAAAATAGCTAAAATCTGCCAAGAACTAAAATTGGGAAAAGGTTAAGTTTTTATTTGGTCAAGTAGTCTAATCACTCCCCCTCTAGACATACTTTCGATCCTACAAGTGGTATCAGAACTTTGGTCTCCATTTGCTTTGATTTCCATAGCTTTTGGTGGTCATAGCCTTGGTTTCACAACCTAGGAGAGTATAGCGTCTAGCGAGGGAAATTATCACTGTAGAGGTCCTTACTTTGATGGTACTAATTTTGCTAGTTGGAAGCATAAAATGAAAATGCATATTCTTGGACATAACCCCGCCGTTTGGGCTATTGTGTGTGTTGGTTTGCAAGGTGACTTCTTTGATGGGAGAGAACCAAACCGTGAAGCTACCGCGGATGAGTTGAAGATGTTGCAATACAATGCTCAAGCTTGTGATATTCTCTTCAACGGATTGTGCCCCGAAGAATTCAACAAAATCAGCCGTCTTGAGAATGCAAAGGAAATTTGGGACACTTTGATTGATATGCACGAAGGTACCGACTCCGTCAAGGAATCCAAATTGGATGTGCTTCAAAGTCAACTTGACAAGTTCAAAATGAAGGATGGTGAAGGTGTCGCTGAAATGTACTCTAGGCTTGCTCTCATCACAAATGAGATTGCCGGCTTAGGGAGTGAAGAGATGACCGATAGATTCATCATCAAGAAGATTCTAAGAGCCTTGGATGGAAAATATGATACCGTGTGCACATTGATCCAAATGATGCCCAATTACAAAGATCTCAAGCCAACGGAAGTAATTGGAAGAATTGTTGCTCATGAGATGTTACTTAAGGATAAAGAGGAACTTCACAACAAATAAAGTGGTGCCTACAAAGCCTCATGTGAGCCCCTACATCATCAAGTGAGAAACAAAACTTCAATGAAGAATTGAGCTTAATGGTGAAAAACTTCAACAAGTTCTACAAGAGTAGAAGCAAAGATAGAAGATCCAAGTCAAGGTCCTACAATGACAAAAGATCCTCTAGTCGAGAGCGAAACTGCTACAATTGTGGAAGACCCGAACACTATTCCAATGAGTGTACGGCTCCCTACAAGAGAAGAGAAGACTCTCCAAAAAGAAGAAGCAAAAGAGAAGAATCACCACCAAGAGAGAGAAGGAGTAGAGATGATCGTTATGAACGAAGACACTCACAGAGAAGCAAAGATTCGGAAAGGAAGGAAAAATCATCAAGGAGCTACACAAAACGAAGACATCAAGCTCATGTTGGTGAATGGGTATCCGGCTCCGACTCCGACGACCACTCCGAGAGAAGTTATCACTCCAATTCCGAATATACTCAAGATGAAGGTGTTGCCGGTCTAGCACTTGTGTCAACCAACTCCTATGACATATTTGACTCACCAAATGAAGGAATTGGAAGATGCTTCATGGCCAAAGGTCCTAAGGTAACACACCCCGAGTATGTTGATTTTAATAGTGATGAAGATGACTTGTTAGGTGATGATGATTTACTTGTTGACAACTCTAGTGATGAATACTATGATGAAATGTCAATTAATCATGCTAATCAAGATAAAACGAATGACAATGATAAGGAGAAGATTGAGGCTCTAACTAAAGAACTAAACACTCTTAAGTTAGCTCATGAAACTATCTTCAAAGATCATCGAGAACTTTTAAGAGCTCACAAGAAGTTACGTTTTGAAAAGCTCAATCTTGAGCAAGAGCATGAGTTTTTAAAGGCAATCAATGATGATCTCCGCAAGAAAAGTTCTTCTTACATTGCCAAGCATTTACTCTTATCCACTTACATGCCTCAAGTCAAGTCTAGTAACAAGAACAAGAAAGATTCTTCCTCTAGTAGTAACAATGATCATGCTAAATCCAATATTGTTGCTTCTAGTAGTTCTCTTGATTCCACTAATGATTCTCTTAGACAAGTTACACTTGAGCAAGAAAATAGCTTATTGAAGGGAATTATAGAGAAAGGAGTGTACAAAAGCCTTGCCGGGAGTAAGCAATTCGAGGAAATTGTGCGCAAGCAAGGAAGGCACCAGAAAAATCAAGGTGTTGGTTTTGAACGAAAGTTCAATGCCAATGGAGTTGAGTGGGAAGAAGATCAATACCCCAAGACAAAGTTTGTTCCTCAACAAGAGAAGTATAATCCTACTTCTTCCTTCAAGGGGACACAAGCTCAAGATGATCTTCCACCACAAGACTACAAGCAAAAGGCAAGGACAAGCTTCAAGAGGAAATTGATGCATTTGAAGAAGCTCCTAAGACCTTAGTCAAGTGGATTCCCAAGACCACTTCAAGTTCCACTTCATCAAGTACGACTACAACTCCAAGGATTCCCATCAAGATGGTGTGGATCCAAAAGAAGAAGAACTAGAGAGTTCTTGAGGGTGACTCCGCCAACATACTTCACTCTTATCATTTTGGCAAGAACAAGTGCAATCAACTTCCACATCTTGCACTAGTTCAAGGAGTCACAAACCCTCTTGTTGGTAAGACAAGGGACAAGATAACCTAAAAGTTTTCAACATCATCTTGTGTGTGCATCACTCTATGTCTATGGATATCCTTGTTTGTTCCTTGTGGGACTAACCCATGTAGGTATTGAAAGTGCAATTCACTCAAATGGATAGCTCCAAGTGATCTACATCAACATTGAGCATCCACATCTTCAACATCTACATGAAGTCATCATCGACAAAACCCAAGGTTAGTTCATCCCTCTTAGGGGGGATATCACATCTAGGGGGAGCTTTACTCTAAGACTTGAGCTAAAGAAACTCTAAAGATGTGAACACAACAATGCTTTATGTAAAAGTGGTAACCCCACTTGAGCTTAAACGGTGAGTATGACCTATGATCAAGTGTTCTCACTTGACTCCTAAGTCAATATACTCATATATAGATGACCTAGTCATCGCCAATTGCTTGATAGATGCTAGAATTGGTTGTGCATGCTTTGTCACATATTTCAATTGCCATTTTATTGTGTGAGCATGTTGGTTGCATATTTTACTCATTCGAGGACATCCACTTGTTGTTTTGATTGTTTGGTTTTATTTCCTTTTGCCAAGTGGATGGACAAGAATGCCTAAGAACCTCCTCTAGCTATCTATGCTTTTCTCGTGTCAAACTCTATTCATGCTACACCAAAAAATTTGATCAAGTCAGATTCGAACCACTCTGTGTGAGGAGCACTCGGAGTCCCCGATTCGTCATAGACTTAAACTTCCAAAACCTCTTTGTGATTCTCGGTCTGACCGATATCCTACTTTCGGTCCTACCGAGATCATTAAGTTGATCTAAATTTTTTATCTCGGTGCAACCGATTTGAACCATTCGGTCACACCGAGTTGCAATAACTGTATACAGTTTTGCATCTCGGTGCCACCGAGTTGTTCCACTCGGTCACACCGACGGGGTCAGGCTATATATAGTCACGGGAAAAAATTTGGAAATTTCTCCGAACCCCTTCGCCCGCGTGATAGCTTGCTCTGCCAACGTGGTCTCCGGATCGTCTCCTCGCCGCCAGCCGCCTCCAGTCGCTGGTCTCCATCGCCGTCAACGGAATTCAACCCCGCCATTGCCGTCGTAGCGAGTCTCCGCCGAACTAGGGTATGGACTCGATCTTTGTGCTATCCCCAATCTAATTCCTAGCACATTGTGATCTTATTGTTTCTAGCCACGATTGAAACACTCCTATCCAGTCAATGCGTTCGTAGAATAGGATTGATTCGAAAATTTTAGGGTTAGGTTTCCGCCGAAACCATCTCGGACCCACCGAGTTGAAAAACTCGGTCCCATCGATTTGGCTCATGCCATTGCACAAGTGAGACTCGGTCTGACCGAGAATTACTAATCGGTGTGACCGATTTTGGAACTTTGTGAAACCCTAGCAGTCTCGGTGCCACCGAACTATGACTCGGTCTGACCGAGTTCACTAGTTTAGGTTCCAAAAACTGCTTCGGTATCACCGAGTTTAAAAATCGGTAGATCCGAAATGATTTCTGTGGGAAACTAAAACTAAGATTTTGAATCATTCTTTTGCAAAAATCTCTGCATTTTGTGATGCTCATCCACTCTACCTCATCTATAAACTGTTCACAGGGTCAGCAGTCAGCTTGTTCATCATGTCAGATCAGAGTGACTGCCAGAATGTGTCAGAACAGCAAGTGCACATGAGTGAGGGCACTAGTCCCTCCAGTTCTTCAGAGGAAAGCAGCAGGAGCACCCCTAGCAACCTGCCAAAAGCTGCCACCGGACAAAGGAAGAAGAGAACCTCAGACTCAGAGGATGAGGACTATGTGGCAGAAGAGGAAGCAACTTCCAAGAGAGTTGTGCTCAAGAAGGAATATGGCCCAGCACAGAGCACAAAGCCAGGATTGAAAGTCAAAAGGCCAGCAGGAAGGCAGCCTATGCCAAAGGCCAGAGCCTCAACTCAGATTCCTGAAAACCTGCACCCATAGAGCCAGTTGCTGCTGAAGGGAAGAAGAGGAAGGAAAGGGTCAAAAAGACCACTGCTAGAGTGCTTGGGAGATCCTCAATCATGAGAGATTCTGAAGAGGAAGAGGAAGAAGAGGTTGTTGCACCAGCACCTAAGGCACCTAAGCTTATGGGTGATGCTATCAGGACAGGGGCTGCTGCATCGAAGCCCAAAGAAGCACCCAAAGGTGCCTCCAAGCCCAAGTCAGCACCAAAGAGGAATACAAGGAGCATACCTGCAACTGAGAAGAACAAGGCCCGAGTGCCTGAAGTTGCTGAAGATGATGATGAAGGACAAGTTCTGAGAAAACTCAAGCCCAAGATTCCAGACCACAATGATGTTCATCCTGTGGCTGAGAACATGAAAATCAGGAGAGATTCAGGGCTCAGGAAGTGGAGAGAAGCAGATCCATATGCTTCAAGGAGAAGAACTGTTGTTGACTACAGGTTCCACACAAAGGAACAACAGGACTACTATGAGAAAGTTTTGCTTGATAAGAAGCCCATTGTTTGTGACATGAGGGGTTGATTGGGAGTACATCAAGGACAATGAAGAGCACTATCCTGGAGTGCAAGACAGCTTCAAAGTGTGTGGAGTAGCAGACTTTGTTGGGCACAAGCTCACAAAGTGGAATGAAGAGCTGATTATGCAATTCTACTCCACAGCACACTTCTATCCAGATGGTAGGATAACATGGATGTGTGAAGGTACGAGGTACCAATCTACAGTTGCTGAATGGGCTCAGCTGATCAATGACCCAGAAGAGCAGGAAGATGACTTGGATATATATGCCAAGAAGAAGATGGATCACAATTCCATGTCAAACATGTACAAGGAGATCCCAAATGAAGCACTTGATACTTTCAAGTTTGGCTCAGTACATTATCTTCTGTCAGGGCTGCCAACCATCAACTGGATCCTTAGGCACACCTTATTGCCCAAGTCAGGTGATCACAAGATGATCAGAGGCCATGCAATCAATTTGCTTCATATATTTGATGTGCCACAGAAGTTTAAGGTGATGAGCCTCATGGTAGAGACCATTAAGAGGACAGCAGCTGATCGGAAGAGGAGCTGTGGATATGCCCCACAAATTCAGGAGTTAATCAACTCAAAGATGGGCACAGGCACATACCTGCTAGACAAGGAACACCTGCCCATCCATCCAGACTTTGAGGACAATCAAGTTGTCATGAATGAGGATGAACCATCATCTGCACAAGCTCAAGCAAAGAAGGGGAAGGCAAGGAAGGAGAAAGCTGCCAAGATGCGAACTCAAGAGGAGGCATCTGAGTATTTCTTGAAAACCAAACAAGAGCAGCTTGGTTATTTGATTGCATCCACTTTGAGGATTGAGAAAGGATTGGCCACCCTCACTCAGAATCAGAAGAGCTTAGAGAGGATCATGGAACAAAAATTCTATGACCTAGATGTGAAGGTGACAGAAATTCAGTCTGCAGTGGAGCAACTTCAAGATGACATGCAGGAGAGGAGAGGGAAGACTACAACTGATGCATTTGCCAGAGTGCCACGAGCTCAGAGGTCGATTGCAGTGCCAGTTCCTGACACCAGAGCCACCACCTCAGCTCCAGCCACAGCACCAGCCCAACCAGCTCCAGCATCTACTTCAGCTCCAACTCCAACCACGTCTATACAAGGCTTCGTCCTTGGAGTGATCCAGACTCCATCACCACCAGAAGATCAAGCCTGAGAGTCGATCTAGCACTATGCATTTTCTAGGAACTTTTTGGTAACTTGTTGCCAAATGGGGAGAAAAATGTATAGATCATAGGCTTCGAGAGAGAGAGTGTTGTTTTATTCTCTCTTGCTTTATTTGGTGGTTTTTCAAACTTTGTTTGCTTTTGGTTGAGGTACTTTGATATGCTTGTGAGACATTGATGATCATGTGTTTGATCATAAGCTACACTTATGCATGCTTGATATATCCTATCTATCTTATGTGATCATTCACTTTCTTTGGTGATGAGTGCATGTATTTCATTCTTATCTTTTTGAGCGCTCCACCAAGATGTATGTGACATGGAAGAGTAACCCATGACTCTAACTCTTTGTGCATTTGCAGTCCAAAGCAAATTTTAAATATGCACAAATTTAGGGGGAGCTCTTACTTATCACATACTTCTCAAAGCGGCGATATATTTCATTCTTATTATTATTTGTCGAAGCTTTAATCTATATATTGTCATCAATTACCAAAAAGGGGGAGATTGAAAGTGCAACTATCCCTAGGTGGTTTTGGTAATTCATAACAACATATAGCTCATTGAGCTAATGCTATTCCAAGATGATCATTTCAGGAAAGCTCAATGATTGGCAGGGCATGGATGGTGAAAGTGGAACCCTCAAAATGCAAGGACAAAGGATTGGCTCTAGCTCATATGCTCAAGACTCTTCATTTTACATTTTAGTGGTCCAAGATCACATTGAGTCCATAGGAAAAGCCAATACTATCAAGGAGGGATGAGGTGTTGCTTAATGAGCCTCTTGCTTCATGTGCTTAGTGATATGCTCCAAAACCCTCAACTACTTTCCCATATCCACATTTGACCTAAACCCAAAGCCAAACTCGGCCCTACCGATTCTTTCAACCCGGCGCCACCGAGTTTCACTTTTCATAGCCATTGCCAAACCCTAGCAAATCGGTTCTACCGATAGGGATCTCGGTCTCACCGAGATGGGATTGCAATTTCTTTGTTTCCTTTTCGTAACTTTTCGGTCTCACCAAAAGAGCGGATCGGTCCCACCGAGATTGCAATGTAAACTCACTGTTTCCTTTTCGTAACATTTCGGTCTCACCGAGAAGAGTGAATCGGTCCCACCGAGTTTACCTGACCAACTCTCTGGTTAGCTAATTACCAAAATCGGTCTCACCGAGTTTGTGTAATCGGTCTCACCGAGATTACGTTATGCCCTAGCCCTAACCATATCGGTCCTACCGAGTTGCATGTCAGTCCCACCGAAAATCTCTAACGGTCACTAGGTTTACTATTTCGGTCCGACCGAGTTTGTTGATTCAGTCCCACCGAGATTGGTAAATTGTGTGTAACGGTTGGATTTTGTGTGGAGGCTATATATACCCCTCCACCTCCTCTTCACTCATGGAGAGAGCCATCAGAACACATCTACACTTCCAACTCATATGTTCTAAGAGAGAACCACCTACTCATGTGTTGAGGCCAAGATATTCCATTCCTACCATATGAATCTTGATCTCTAGCCTTCCCCAAGTTGCTTTCCACTCAAATCTTCTTTCCACCAAATCCAAATCCTGTGAGAGAGAGTTGAGTGTTGGGGAGACTATCATTTGAAGCACAAGAGCAAGGAGTTCATCGTCAACACACCATTTGTTACTTCTTGGAGAATGGTGTCTCCTAGATTGGCTAGGTGTCACTTGGGAGCCTCCGACAAGATTGTGGAGTTGAACCAAGGAGTTTGTAAGGGCAAGGAGATCGCCTACTTCATGAAGATCTACCTCTAGTGAGGCAAGTCCTTCGTGGGTGATGGCCATGGTGGGATAGACAAGGTTGCTTCTTCGTGGACCCTTCGTGGGTGGAGCCCTCCGTGGACTCGCGCAACCGTTACCCTTCGTGGGTTGAAGTCTCCATCAACGTGGATGTAGGATAGCACCACCTATCCGAACCACGGGAAAAACATCCGTGTCTCCAATTGCGTTTGAATTCTCCAAACCCTTCCCTTTACATTCTTGCAAATTGCATGCTTTACTTTCCGCTGCCAATATACTCTTTGCATGCTTGCTTGAATTGTGTGATGATTGCTTGACTTGTCCTAAAATAGCTAAAATCTGCCAAGAACTAAAATTGGGAAAAGGTTAAGTTTTTATTTGGTCAAGTAGTCTAATCACCCCCCCTCTAGACATACTTTCGATCCTACAGTATTTCATGCCATTCTTCCTTTGTTCTCTCTTTTGCATTACATGTGCACAGTAAACCACATAGTCGTCCATCACTGACATTCAAAGTCACATTCCGCATGCGTGTAGGTGTAGGTGACAGTGGAACTGGTCTGATCGTTTTGAAGTTTCTGAATTTGTTAACTATGTTCTGAAATCACTTATATAAAAATCAACAAGTTTCTGAATTAATGATCTAAAAATCATCTAGTTTCTGAAAATCAACAAGTCAGCAATGCTGATCGATGGTCCAAACACCTCCAAGTGTCCAAGTAGATGTCACACCCATTGCGGTTTTGGTAAGATTAGATTCAGTTTACGGTAGTTATAAAGCACATGCCACGCCCATTGCAGATTCATTTGTCACATCTAGTAGATTGAGTGGTTTTGTTATTTGTGATAAGATTTCTTCTGTGATTTACTATTACCGTGAACTGATGTATTCGTAGCCAGAAAGTTGTAATTGCAGATGACTATTGACTATTGAGTGTGACTTGATCATGAATTTTGTACAGCAGCTTTTTCTTTCTTCATATGAACCATACTGTAATGATAAAAGGCATGAGATGTTGCAGTTTTTTTTAACTTATTCTGATCCTTTTATGTTGAGAGGAATATGTGAGTTGGGAAATTCTTTTACTTCCGGTGCATGATTGAGACCAGTTGTTAATTTGTATGTGATATGCAGGAAGACATGGCCGATGTAAGTGCTGAGTGTATGGCTGAGTACGACGACATTGTCAGCAGGATGTTTGATAGCAAGGAAGAGGGTTTTAAGTTCTATAACAAGTATGTTGTTGAGAAAGGCTTTAGTGTGAGGAAAGGATATGTTGAGTGGGATGAAGCGTACGAGAAGATAATTCTGGGGAAACTTGTCTGTAGTCGTGAAGGTTGCCGTGAAGAGAAGCACGTGAAGAGGAAGAGAGAAGATGGGAAGAGGAAGCCACGGAATATCACTCGTGTGGGGTGTAAAGCGAAATTTTTCATTGCAAGAGTCACGAAAATAGGGCAGTGGTTTGTGAAGGATTTCATCGATGAACACAACCATCCTCTGGCCCCACGAGACCTTGCTTGCTTTTTGCGTTCCGACAGAAGAATCAGCGATGAGCAAAAAGCGGACATTATAGAGATGGAAAGTGTTGGAATCCAAAAACAGAAAATCATGGATGTGTTGTGCATGCAGTACGGTGGGTATGACCATGTTGGATGCATGACGAGGGACATCTATAACTTCTGTCGTTGCTACAAGCAAGAAACAGTTGCTGTCGGTGATGCTCAAATGCTGATCCGTCACATGATGGCGCGGCAAGAGAGAGACCCAGATTATTTGTTCAAATACTTGGTTGATAAAGATGGGCATCTGAAGGGATTGTTCTGGTCTGATACTCAATCCTGCCATGACTACGAGGCTTTCGGTGATGTTGTGGTTTTTGATAGCACATACAGGACCAATAAGTACAATCTACCGTTTGTGCGGTTTGTCGGGTTGAATCACCACCGTAGCATTTCTCATGAAACTAATGAGGTGTACGAGTGGATGTTGCAGACATTTTCTGAAGCCATGTCGTAGAAGCATCCGATATCTGTAATCACTGACGGGGACCTTGCAATGCAGAGAGCGGTCAGGGTGGTGTGGCCTGACTCATACCACAGGTTGTGCATATGGCACATTCAGCAGAACATCGTACGCCATCTGCATGATGATGAGGTTACGGAAGAATTCAGATCTTTCATACATGACTCGTCTTCTATTGAAGAGCATGAGAGAAAATGGATAGAGTTCTTACGAAGGAATGAAGTGACAAATGAGGAGTCGTGGCTGCATCAGATGTATCAGATGAGGAAGTTGTGGTGTGCTCCATACCTAGTGGGGCGCTGTTTCTTAGGATTGAGCAGCAATCAGCGAAGTGAGAGACTAAACTCCATGCTACATACACATCTTGAGGGTAAGATGACATTGTTTGATATGCTAGAGCACTATGAGTGTTGCCTTTCGGGACGAGCTTGAACGAGGCTATCCTAGACATCGTGGCCTTGCAGTCCGTTCCATTTACAGACGCTGATGCTTCAAGTCTGGAGAAACATGCTGCCCAGGTTTTCACGCCTTGTATGTTTCAGTTGGTCAGATGGAGCATAAGTGCCGTCAGCAAATGTGTTCTCAGCGAGATACTAGATGCATGGGAGTTGACTACATATGTTGTGGCTAAGATCGATAGAAGAGAGAATAAGTGTGAAGTGCGCTACGAGATGAAGGATGGTTCTTTGTACATGATCAGTTGTTCTTGTCGTAAGTTGGAATGCTTGGGAACACCTTGCTCTCACATATTCTATATCTTGGGAATACGTCAAGTAGAACTGCTACCTAGGTGTTGTGTTCCCATGAGGTGGACGATGAGAGCGAAGTCTGCATTCCCTCCGACCAGAAAGAGCAAGATGTATGACTATTCGGCAAGCCTTGTGAGGTACCGTGAGTTGCGGAATTTGAGTCACGCGTCATGTTTTCGGGCATGTCAATCTAGTGAGGAGTATCAGCGTCTGAAGATGGTTCTGAGTGAACAAGATGGTAGCAAGGAATCAAGCCGTGGTCAGGAGGAATGCATTAGGTTTGGTCCGGTGCTGCCACAGATGACGGAAATTGATTGTGGAGATTTGGAAAAGGTTCTGGACCCAGTGCAAGGCCGAGGTGCACCGAAGAAAAGGTTGCAGGCAAAGATGAAGAAGCAAAGATCAAAGAGGAAATGTGGCTACTATGGGGTGGAAGGTCATGATCGGCGTATATGCAATAAATTGAAAGAGGTGTCAAATATGTCTAACTTTTATTTTTTACATCTGATTTACTCATTACTATAGTGCACTAATTATATCTGTTGCTGTGTAGGAAATGATGGCAGCAAACTGTTAGCTACAGCTCTCCGTACAAGGCCATTGGCAAAATGGACGCAACTGCTGAGCCTCAAGAGAGTGATGTTGTGTTGGTTGCGAAGTGCCCCAACCGCCTCTATCCTATGTGAGCATTACTGTATTTCTTGGTCTTCTCTTTCCACTTTGATCCTGTGGTGCAACCTAGCTACGAAAGCCTAAAAGTATTCACTGTTATATGGACATTGAGTTCTTTTTGTCCTAAAGCAAGTTTACATGTGCTGGCAGAAAGCCATTCCTACATGCAGGGAGGGGCTCTCTAAACTTGCTCCTTGAGCATGATGCTTTGTCTTTTTGGTTTTGTGAAGAACAAATTACTTTATTTGTTACCTGAGACTCTAATCATGTTTGATCCTTAATTTATTATAAGTATGGGTCCATTTTACATGACTGAGCTTGTGCATGAACCATGGAAGTTTTCCTCATGCACATATTTCTTCTTGTATTATCGGTTTTTTATAATGGAATGCAACTATGAAATGGAAACATGTCTCTAATATGAGGACATTTAAGCTATACTGGCTGGAGCTTTCGATAAAATAAACTATGTTGATGGATCAAAGTTGATTCTTTTGATTTACGCACATAACATTTGAGTGACCAATGATAATAAAATATTCTGATCTTGAATCCTTCCTATGTTTCCTTGAACCAGGAATGCCATGTGAAGGAGGGTATGAGGAAGCTTTTGGATGGTCAGCGACAAGGGCATCATCAAGAAGAACAGGGAGCTGCATGCATTTCCTGAGTAGTAGTTCTAACTGTTTTGTCATATCTCATTGTGGATTAGTGAGAATGTTATGTTATTAGTGATCTGCAGTCCAGATTGTTTAGCAAGTGAGATGTTTGCTGTGTTGAGGATGTCAGATTGCTCGGTTGCACATGAGGTAGGTGGGGAACATCGCCGACTTTGTGTTTTTTTGGACTGGTCGAGGCATACTCTATCAGATTTTCTATACTGTGCTTTCAGGATGTTGTATAATACAATTTGCTGGAGCATGCCATCGCTTATATAGGTTTAAGATTATGCATTTTACATGTGACATTGGTAGGCATATGATTATGCGTGTTTTCGGATCTAGATATATACAATGACGCACCCATTCGCCTTTAACAGTAGATTTTAATAGAGATAACTGGATCATCACGTGATCAGGGTGCTACTGCCCTGTATCTGAGAACCATTTATCCTTATATGTTTATGCTTGAAATGATCTCTGTGCTATACTGCTACCTCAGTACCAAAATATATGATGTGTTGTTGGCTAAACTATCCTATAATAACATCTTATATTTTGATATGGAGGGAGTAGTTAGCAATTGTACTTTTAAATTGAGGCAGCCGGTACCATTCTTCTTGGACTATCACCCACACAGTGCTTAGCATTACCATTCTTCACTCACTCACACGCATAAATCTAGCATGGTGATCTGACTAGGACAGTGCAGGGGCTAAATGAACCTGATGATGCTAGCAACCAGCTAACGCTACTCATCTGACTCTACTGTGATACTTCATCAAGACCACATTTAGCAATATTATTGATTAAATTAATACTCCCTCTGTCCCAAATAAATGAGTCAACTTTGTACTAACTTTAGTACAAAGTTAGTGTAAAGTTGAGTCACTTATTTTGGGATGGAGGAAGTACTTTAGAAGACACATAAGGCTTGTACAATACTTTTTTCCCCTCTCATGTCCATCCTAATTATATTCTTTTTGTGTCAAAAGAAAGTTCTAGACTGCTTGTATTGATGTAGCTTCAGCCCTCCTAAGATTTCTTTGAAGCTCTGCCACTGATTTCAAGTGGAGTCCCTCGTTTAATTGACGTTATGAACATAAAACTGGATTGGACTAGTGCAGCACATGCAATACAAAAATAGTAAAAGCCACAATTAAGTGTGCGGGCATCAAAGGAACCTTTCATCTAAAAATTGAGCAACAACTCAAAGTTGAAAGCCTATTATTGTAAACATAGTCTCACAATTTTCACTTGAATGAAGTGATTGTTGGTTCGAAAATAATGTAAACACTACTTGGGACAGTAGTTCAACTCTAAAGCTTGAAATTGTAGAAAAACCAAAAGCCTACTGAAGAGGCTCATCACTGCTGCCGAAATCCAATGCCTTCTTCGGATTGTTATCTGCAAGTTTCTTCCTTTTGGGCGATGACCCATATTCGCCCAAGTCCCTCTCGCTGATATCCATGTACCCACATGCATATATGTCTTCTTCGGACATGTCCTGCCCAAATGCATGCGAAAGGTATTTATGCAAATGATGTGGCCATTTTTTGTATAATAAGTAGGAACTTGGCAATATAACCAACCTGTTCAGACATGTCATCATCGCTATTATCTAAGAATGCACAATTCTTAACAATGTACAAATGACATTTCTTTATCCCTTCTAAAGCATGCAACATTTCTTCCACGTCATGCTGGCCTGACATTTGTACCATTCTTCAGGTGGTACACACCCAAGCTTGATGTAGTACAAATCTGCTTCCCCTTTGTACCCATGGTAACGCAAATTTTTCACCATTATCTGCCAGTCCACCTTGCCAGGTTCAACTACTGTCATCATACCAGGTTTCTTGTTGTGGTATGCTTGAGGAACATGAGAAAGTTCTTCGTCCACATGAATAATAAATTGCATTACAACTACCTACATATGGCTCGTTGACATCAGTTTTTGCACAATATTAAGGTGTTCATACATAGGATGTGCATACCATTTGTAAAACATACTTACTCGGCAACGTGGTGATGAGACAGATTGTTCCGGTGGTGCACTACTAGGGAAAAGGCTAGCAGCAGCGCGGGTTTTAGGCCTATCAGCAGCGCGGGTACCCACGCTACCAATAAGGCGCAACATCTAACGTATAGCAGTAGCGCTGGTCCACCCGCGCTACTGCTACACAAGTGTTGCAGCAGCGCGCTTAAAGGAACCTCGCTGCTGCTAATAGCTATAGCGCGCTTCCCCTGTGCGCGCTACTGCTACAACCGCGCTGCTGCTAACTTTTCTCCACTCGCTACTGCTAATTTTAGTTGTTTTTTGTTTTTTTTTCGGCATATTTGTTTTGTATTTGAACAGGCTTTATAGAAGAATCTTTAGCACATACAAATGTCATCATGATACACATACAAATGCCTGCGAGACCACAAATGTAATCATAGCATATACATACAAATAGTCTCATCATAATCGTCATCCAACACAAAGTGGTATCTTGTCATCATCTCGAAAATAGCGATACATGCAAGTCTCGAATACTTGCAACTACAACGTCATCCATCTAAACAAAGGTATACGCGAGAAGAGCTATCACTATGAGTGAGAGCGGAACTATGCAGTACATGAGATGGCGGTTACGAGTCCTCTCTCGCGCTAGCGTGAACCTCAAGTAACTAGCTTCTCCTTCTTGTCTGCTTTTGAAGCCTTTATGGCTGGCGTCCGAGAACCCATTCACTTGCGCCTGACACTCATGCCACTCGTTGTACACCCCCGGAACCTTCCCTTTGTACACGACATAGCAGTTCCATCTCGCCATCAAGAAACTAGGTACCTGTTAGAGATGCATGTTCATGAAGAGGATGTACAATCATATATATGCAACAAAATATACTAGAGAACACCGAAAAAGAAAGGGTTAGCAACTAGATGCAACATACAGTATGCAAATTAATTAACTAGAGGTACGCAGGTCATCGTACGCAAACTAACAAAGTAGCGTTACGCAAGTTCGGCAGGGATCGTGGACATCACAAAGTTGCATCACTACAAATAGTATACAAGTTCAACCGACACATATCATCATCATCGGCATCATAAATCACTAGAAGTTCCATCCTTCCATATCATCGAGGATGGACCCTAGCTTCTTGAACGGCGTGAGGTCTAGACGTTGCATGCCTATGCGAGTTCGGACGTCAGCTCGCGATATAGGGCCGTGGTGGAACATCCCCTTCTCATCGACGACTTCTTTCATGATGATCGTCGCAATGTCGCTTTGGATGCGAAAGAAGTCATCTCTAAGTTTATAATCCGCTTCTCCATGAGATTCTAGCCACTTGTGGATATGATCATCATTTCTGCTTCTCATGCGAAGCTTTTGGTGATCCGTGTTGAACTGATTCATGAGATGGAGGATGTACAATCCATCCTTCTTGCTTGGTTTTGGGACTTGGATGCAGGAGAAGTTAGTTTTATGCGCGAAACCCATCTTCTTGTTCCTTTGTTTCCTGATCTGCATGTGGCCACCTCTAAAGCTGAAGCCTTGGAGAGCATCATCTAGAATATTCATTATGTGGGTGTAGTCTTTTTTCTCGTAGTCTCTGGAAGGGTCAAAATACACGGCGTGGGAGACTTGCGGATAAAGAACGATAAGGACGGCGCGCCCGTTGCTGCGGGGAAAAGACACCTCAAATTATTCCCCATAGAGAGAGAAGGAATGATTGAAATGTATGAAAGGGTTGTTCGAAACTGACTTACTTTGGATGATAAGGCACGAGGACAATTTCCCGGTCCTTATTCTGTACCATGAAGTTTTGGAGGTAGTCCCTAGCAGTTTCACGCTCAAAGTCGCCGAGACTCAAGAAAGACTCGTGCATGTAGTACGGATCCGCCACACAGATTTGCGAGACTTCTTCACTGTTCATGACAGAGCTCATATGTAGCGCAAAAAGGCGGACGATTGTAAAATCGAGCCGCCTTGTCAGAAACATCTCAAAGATATGGTCAAACCGCAGGAAGAACACCTCCGCGGGCCGTGTCTCGACGTAGCACTTCCCCTCAGGCACACGAGCCGCGTATGTCGGATATCCTGGATCCTTTGAGGCTAGTAGGCTTTTCTCAGTCGACAGCACATGGTCGTGCAGTCTCCTGAGATCCCCTGATAGTGCCTCCAGTGGTTTCGGCGGTAGCATCGGCTCGCCCGTGAGATGGAACATGGCCGCACCTTTCACGGGTACACGCTCTTCAGAATGCATCGTTTGGCTGCTATGTGCTCTGGCTTGTTTGGAGGCAGCTATCTTCCCCGATCTCTTTCTCTCCTTTTTCTTGGGCACACCTTCTAGACCCTTCCTTAACCCCTGCCCCAGTGTTCCCGGGCTAAGTACTGTACGACCCTCGCGCTGGGATAGTTGAGCCTGTGTTGAGGCGGCATCTTCAGGCGTGTCCTGTGAGGATTTCATGAAGAGAGACTTTTTGCAATCCCTGCTACGACCTTCCTGCCCGGGCATATCATCCATATCCTCATTAGCAAGCTGATAGCCCGATTCGTCATATGGTTGACTCATCAATTCTATGTCACAGTCATACGCGTTTGTATTGAGGAAATCCATAGGGTCGACCTCCGTCTCATCATCCATTCTCTGTTCTACAGGATAAATTACATCAGCCAGCACTATTGCACCCCCTTCATCATGTCGTCCGCCGCTCTCACCCGGCACTACAGGAGCTGGTAATTGCGTAGGCGGGGTGGTGGTCTCCGCACATGCTTGTTGATGTGTGGTTATTGGTGTGCTCTCGGCCGGCTCCAGACGAATAAGATTCTTCGGCCATAGCAGCACCCAACCCTTGCAGCTTCCAATCCGCGGCAGGGTCTCGTCGTCCGTTCCCACATGTTGTACTGGAGGAGGCAAATCCTCATGCCCCGATTTCACACTGGACAAGCTAACCCTGAAGTGCCCAGCAGGGATCGGCTGGTTGTGGAACGTGGGTTGCAAGGGGACCATTATCATCCCCTTTCCCACGTCCACCTTCTGGCCTTTGATCAAGTAGAGTATGGTGCACGGGGTTTCTTTCGCCTGCAAACACATATGTCTGTGGCGTAAAACATCCGAAAGGCAACAAAAATGGAATATTATATATATATATATATATATATGTGTGTGTGTGTGTGTGTGTGTGTGTGTGTGTTGGTGTGACATGTAATTACCGTGACGGCGTCGAGCTCATCCAAAGACGAAGGCCCACCAAGCGCGCCAGAGACTGAGGACGGGCTGCTATGAGCGGGAGCGGCTGCGAGAGGAGGCCCAGTTGCGTGAGCAAGTGATGGTGCGATGGTGTTGTTGTTCATGGAGTTGCTCCCGACGAAACTGGGCAACGAGAAATCATGTACCGTCTTGTCTGGATTTTCCTTCGTCCAGTTGATGATAACTGGAACCAAGTTAGTAGCAAAATCATTTCTGCAGGCAGTTACAGCTGCATTGACTGCCTGCTGTAGCAACTCATATTTGTCCTCGGCTGCTTTTTTCGCGTCCTCAGCTGCTTTTTTCTCGACCGCAAGCTTCACCTTCGCGTCGATGTCCGCCTGACTAAACTTCTTTTTCTGCTTCTTGGCCTCCGGGCCCTCGTTGTAAAACACCTTCCACGTGGCGCCATCTCCAGCGCCGTGCACACGACCATATTGCGGCCGCTGGCCC